>NC_046379.1:18084106-18243339 GCF_011125445.2 Fundulus heteroclitus
GCATTTTATGCCTGCTTCAATAAAAACAAATGTTTCCCAAGAATGCAGACTTGGCTAGAGAAATGACAACAAAAAAGCTAAAGAAAAAGAACAATGAACATAATATTTAACTCGCAGGAGTACATGTTTACATGCTGAAAACGTCTGGCATGAACGCAGCATTGTTTTAAAACGTGTATACGATGCAGGTTTGCGACTTTGGAGCCATTCAGGGATGGACTTGCTGGAATGCTTTAGATTATTTTCCTGCTGCTTTTTCCTGGTATCTTGACATTTTCCAGTATTTTTTTTGATAACAAGTAGAATTCATGGGTCCATGTCGTCCAGGTCCTGAAGAAGCAAATCAGCTCTAGATCATTAAATTACCACCATCATATATGTTTGTCTGTATGTTGTCTAACTACTTTTTCACATCGGACCAGGTCGATTCCAATTGCTTCTTTCCTCAACGACTAAATCACCACCTGAAAAATGCTTTTAGCATCCATTCAGACGATCCTTCTCTGAGATAAATTAGTTGGATGATTTTGAACATTTAATTGTGAATAATATAGAGATTTCTGTAAGGAAATGCTTTTTGACATGACGGAACTGTAATTACTTTCTTGAAACCATTATCTTAATATAAAAAAAACAAACAAACAAACAACAAAAAAAAAAAAGATTATCCATACCGATTATACTCACTTGTCGGAAACATTGGTTGCAATTTCTTTAAAAAAATACAGGATGAGACTATATTGTTTATATCTAGATGGTCTATGTTGTGCTATAACTATAATTTTATGTATTCCAGTAGGTTATGTTTCAGTCCTTTCTCATGTTTATGCTGTTTGTTAAAAGATGTGCCTGTAAGACATTTGGGATCAAGCTTTAATTCAGAGATTCCTTTTAATAATTACTTTATGAAAACAAAAACATATAGAGATAAATATCATATCGGCATTCAGCCAAAAAATAAAGAGCTATTATTTTAGGTCTGTATCGCGCAGCCCTAGGGTTCAAACATGGGTTAAAAGGAAAAAGAGCTACAAAGTTATCATTTTATCAAATTATACCATCTTTATATTTGTAAGCACAAGCTTCAGTGGTTTAAAGAGTTTTCAAAGCTTCTGATTTTGCCAACAGTATGGACTGTAATGCTAACCTGAATCCATCACCGACATGGCCCAGGAACAGCTCATGCTGCATTTAAATGATTATTCTCTTTACTTGATAGATGATCTCTTTTCAGAAGTTTTTACTTATTACTGAACTTATTTTTGTTCATACTTTCTTTAAACAGAATATAAAAAAAACTATTTATTGTAAACTTACTAAACCGTGACTTCAAAACCAAGACAAATGCACAACTGTTATTGTGCTTTTGTATTCTGTTGAAAGGAATTTTGTCACTTCAACATCACCATGGGGGAAAAAAAACAAAACATCACAGATATAGCATTAGGGCGAGATAAAAGAAAGTACGTTTTCACCTCGAAGCTAGTAAAGCTGGAAAGATCTTTAAAGATGCAAAGCCACTTTGAACCAGGACAACAAAAAAGCAGCAGCGGGGTTTCAGGTGAATTAAATAGGTTTTCTCAAGAAAACTCCAAAGTGCTTTCCTTTAATGCACAGGACAAAACAAATATTTTGAGAAAATCTAGAGTGTATTGATCACTGCATGTGCTCTGCTCATTCCTGCAGCACCTACTTTGAATAATGCATTTCTAAATAAAAGCCATTCTGAATTAAAATGAGCAATGGTTGCTGCCAGAGAAGAATCTTTTACTCCATTGCTATATATAAATATATTAGTATTAGGTAGGACAAAGACATTCTTAATAGGATTATACTTAAATGGCAAAAAAAAGAGGTAATGCCCACATGCATAAAAGAGCTCTTCTTCTCATATGTAGAGTTCTTTGAAAGCGTACAACTGTGGGGCGTTGATTATGAACTAGGTGGCAGAGTAACAGATTTTCAGCTCACAATAAGAAGACTACTGCAAAATGGCAAAAAGAGGGGGAGGAAGAGTAGGAGGGCGGCATGGGACAGGCTTCACTGGCCGTGAACAGAACAACTCAGCCCCACCGCACTCGAGAAAAGCCTGGAGAGAGACAATAACACATGCATACACATTCACAATCATTCAAATAAGTCTCCTCCCCCAGGAAATATTTGGTGTGCTTCCCAGCTGGTTCCACCCCAAAAATCTGGACTCTCATTCTGCCCTTATGCTAGGGGCAAAGTCAGTGTCCTGCTAGATGGCACGAGTGTTGACAGCTTTGTAAAGGACAGCTAGACAATAAAAAAAAAGAACATTCCGAATTCACGTCTTTAAACAAGTATAATTGCCACCTTTTATCGACGATGCTATTAAATATTGTTCTTTTGCATCATAGAACATTGGGTCTCATCTCTCGAATTCACACAGAGATGCGTTTAGGGCCAGCCAGCGCGCCTCTCTTACTCCTCCCTCCGTTGCCTTCGAGCCCCAGGATCGGTGAGAGTGGGATGGCAGACAGGATGAAACACTTCACTCTGTGAAGCAGAACTTTTATGTCAGGTGAAGCCAGACACATCTCATCCCCCTTCAATAGCTCCTCGTCAATTTCAAGCTTAAAATTTTATGGGATAGGATACTGTTTGATGCAGTCTACCAGCGGTCCATAACAGCAGTCATTTATTGTGCACTGAAAAAGAGGGGGAAGAAATATTATGGCGCACACACACACACACACACACACACACACACAAAAAAGAAGCTGGTGTAAGTGAATAAGGAAAGCCCATGCAGTGCAGAGAGGAGGGGGGGTAGGGGGGGTACAGTGGATGCTGGCAGATTGGCAGACATGACCGCTGGCTGCCATGTGACATCATCAGCAAACACCAGCAACTGATGGATTGTGTCAGGTGTGTGCAGGAGTAACATTTAAAAGCTCCTCCTTTATGAGCAGACGGTGGGTTAAATAATGGAGCGACACACTTCTAAACAGATAAACGTATTCCTCAAAAGTAAATATGAATCAAACTACTTCATTAAGATTTACTTGAGAAATGCAAAGTGTAACGTTCTTAACCTGATAGACGTTATTTGCCAGCGTTTGGTCTGGAATCAACGACGGCTCCTTCAGCATGCTGTTGAGGACGGCTTTGGGAGCTGAAATCAAGATAGAGAGGAAAATTAGGGCAAATTAAAAACATACCCCTTTGTTAGGGAAGAACTGGCCAGAGATCTGAATCTAGCAATTTCGTTCGATTGGCAGGTCAAATCTTGGTAATCATGGAAAAGGAAAAAAAAAAAAAAGGTCTACCTTTTCATTAACTGCATCAACACTGAGATCTCTAGTGGGGCTGGGGCTCTATATGCAAAGCCTATTGGTCCTTGAATTTATTGTCAGAGGTTCAACTCTTGAAACTTTTGGACCTTTACTCTAACCTTGCCTGCAAGATGAATTCTCGAGGTATTTGTGGGTTCACAACCACACAAGAATCCATCTTGTCGCGCTCCCGTCTCAAAACGTTCGAGAAGCGACCAAGTGCGGGTTGGCCAATCGTATTGCAGTATTGTGGTTTAAGGTGGGACATACATCTGTGACAAAAGCAAGAGCTGCCAAGCCTACAGCCGAACAAAAATTAACGTGGCAGCGCAGGAGTACGCACACTTAGCTGCTGCTATCATGTTTTCTCATAATCAATTATTTTATCTTTCAAAGAACAGCAAGAAGCACTTTGTGCATTTTTCAATGGCAAAGATACGTTTGTGCCTGCTTGCGACATTTTCATTTGATACCATGATTGGCTAAAACCAAACTTTGGTAGGCGGGCACGAGGTATTGCTGCGCCCAATCAGCTCGGACAGTTCTGCTGAATGTCCCTCCTTTCACACAAACGGATTCGATGGAAGCAGTCCCAGATAGATAATGTGTCTACACATCATGAATCTGACTTGCCCGGTGACCTCTTGTCCTTTTCTCTCTATCAATTGCCTGTCTGATTAAAGTGAATAAAGGCTACTAGTGCCACAAAAAACATTGTAAAAAAGGAAAAAGATGAAAAAAAATCATATCTCCCACCGATTTCAGTCTATAAATGCATAAATCATGCACATGTAATTTGGTGCACTTTTTAATTTGGCATAATGGTGATTACATTTGAAATCCTTCATTTGTGTTGGACTAAAAACTACCATCTCTCATAGAGTCAGCTGAATATTTTTTATAGTATTTGAGGAAAGTAAAGCAAAATAATCTGTCAAAACTTGCGGTCAACATGAAAAAAATAAAAAATAAAATAAAAATCCGTGCGTCTTTATCCTATATATTGTAAGACAGAATACATGAAATACGGTAATGTTGTTTAACCAACAAAATAAAAAAATCTCTCATTGCTGGCTTAAATAGAGAAAAGAAAAAGTCCATATTACATCACGTTGTGCAAATATAGACAGAAAAAGCGGGCTGATCACAGTTTATCCAGTTAGTGTCGTATATCTCCCCTTGTCCATTAGAGAGCGCATGCAGATTTTCCGTAGATAAATGTTTCAGTCCACAGCACAGCCGCTTCTTGTAGTTTATCTTTGTTATGAACGCAGAGTATTCTGCATCTCTCATCCCATTCTTGCTCGACTAACATTATAAATCAGGGAAAGAGAGCGCGCTGGATTGACTCAGTGTTACTGCAACAGCTCAAAATTCCTTAAATCACTTCTTAAAAAGATTTGGATTAAATGGATTGTATCATTGTGTGACGAAACGGCTGAGACGTGCCATTTCGGTGATATATCTGCGCAGGAATCTGACAGACGTGCAGCATCACAGACAATGCGATGGGATGTTTCTATTCACATTTCAGGCATGGATGGTGTCTGCACCAACACACTGGAGGTTCTCAGGATCCACAGGAGGAGTGTCAACACCGTATGTGCACCGAAAACGTTGTGCTGATGAAGACGGAAGAGCTAAGGATTTTATGGATATTTAATTTGCTTAATAAAATATGCTGAATTACTAAGCAATTAAAAATAATTTATGCATCAGTTTTGAGGGGAAGAAGATGACGTGGCTTGCAATAACACACACCACCAAAGTAAAGTCCATTTTAAGTGCTACAAAGATGCTCTCGTATTGTGACTTTTTGTGAAGTGTAAGCTATCATTAAGGTGCCCGGATATAAAAAGGTCATTGATCTGAGCTAGGCTCTCTGTACCTGTGTTCTTGACTCTTATTTTGAAGAAAGGATGAGCTAACGTCAACTAAAAAGGATCTCTGAAAGCTGGCTGACAGCATTTGGCTATAGCAGCACTGAATATGCCCCCAACCACTTTTAAATCCTTTCTATGGCAGCATTTATGGCAACATACGTCCAATACAAATCATTTCTAAGCAGACTGAGACCACCGAGACTGGCCAACCGTTACCTGCTAACTAGGCTAAAGTTGGCATCTGCCTCAAAGCTTCCACTTTGCTCTAAAATAATGGCCTATTTAACTGTTTTTATAAGCCTGGACTGAATTTGATCCCCTATGCTTCACAATCTGGAATACTTAGATAATCAAATATCCATAATAGTAGATAAATTGTTAAACTACTTTTTTTCTACGGTGATGATAACCAATACGATAAATGCCCATGGTCAAGAATATTCTACATGGATTATATATTTCTGAAACCAGCTTATACAACCTTAACTCCAAAAAAAGAAAAAAATATTCTTATTTTTACTCAAATTATTGCAAACTGTCTTGTTTTTGCGCCGACTATATCGTTAGCACCCCCCACAGAGTGAACAAAGACAGACGTGATCCCTTCTCTGAAATAAGAAATATGGAGGTGGTGGAATGAGAACAATGCCTATTTAGCCCATCTCTCCTCTGCTTCTTCTTCTCCGTCTTTGTCTCTACATTTTTTTCTGCCAGATCTTCATCTTTTTTTTTTGTTCTCCCCTTCCTTTGGCAACCTGGTTTCTGTTTCCATCTCTTCCAGCCACGATGCTCCACCACAACCCACCCCGTAACCCCACGCTCCCCTCCTAGAGCTGCGAGGCACAGGGGCTGTGCTTTATTTCGCTGCTCATTTTTCTCAGAGATTGGTACCTTCACACTCGGATCCATACCACGCTCGTGTGCAGTGCAGGCGGCGGTGAAGAAAGAGGGTTATATTTTCCCCTTGAGTTAGGACACCTCTTGACAAATGATAATGGATAATCAATACAGTGGGAAATATGAGGCAGCAAACTTTATGAAGCTAGGAGACATATTACTCCCCAACAACACCGGTTTCCCTTAACAAAGTCACTACTCGACTGTGCCTAATAATCTGAAGGAAAATCAAAGGACCTGCAACCACATCAGCAATATTGGCAACTTATTCCACGTTAATGGCATTTTGATTGATTTTTTCCCCCCCCTCTTCCTAATGGTCGTTTTATAGATTTGACGCTACTTCTGCAAAACAGTAGCGTGTAATAAACCTCCCCGAAGGCAAACCTTGGCCATTACAGCTCTTGTCTTACTAGCACTCATAATTGGAGGATGACCACTGAGACGTTTTGGTCTCTCACATAACGCTCTCACACACGTCTAGGACTAGACTTCTAACTCTTGGGTTTTTATAGCTCTTTGGTGTTTTTCGTTGATGGCCACAATAAGTGATCGGATGCGGTTCCGCTAGCCGGTCCGCCTCCTCTTTTTTTTTTTTTCTTTTTTTTGAGCGATGGGGTTAAAAATAGCCATAAATAGGTGACCTTGGCGCTGACATTGTGGAATTTCAGCCAAGCATTGACCTGATGAAAATGGAAGGCCAGGCTGCTAATAAATCAGGATGCTTTTAAAATGAGTTTACCCTAATGCTCATTCATCACAGGGTGTAATGCCATTTGCAGGCCGGGGATTCGCTGCTGCGCACAAACACAGCAGTAAATAACAACAGGGCCCTCCGCATCCTTCGCATCGCTGCAGCCTCCGACATCAGCATACATTTATTAAAGACGCCCCCGCCTCGCACAGCGGCACACCTCCGTGACACCCCGAGCTCCTCTCTTGCTACACATACGCGCACATATTCCTTTTCAAAAAAAAACACGTGCATAAAAAATGTGCAGGAAAAATAAAAAGGATAATCTCAGGAACACCAGGCACTGAGAACAAAGCCCTGCAGCGCAACTTTGCACCTTGTAAACATTCACCAAATTTACTGTAATTGTCCCATGTTGGTATAAATCCTTACTAAGGCACGGCATCGCACCGTCAACATCTGAGCAGGAAAAGAACAGAGGAGAGGAGAATAATAGATGTGAAACGCTACGCCTCCATTGGGATTTGGTAAAGAAAACAACCAGTGTAAACAAATCACAAGTCTGTTGTCATATACAACTCCAAAGCAAGATAAGCTATACCCTGCAAGGTAACAGCAACACAACAATGGCGAGAGAACTTCTCTTTTCTGGGGGAAAAAAAAAAAAAAAGTTATGTGAAAAAAAAAAAAAAAAAAAAATGCAGGGAAACCTCATTAAATAGCAACATTTGTTGAGGGAGGACCCTGATAAACAATAACGGATGGCTGTTGTTATTGCCCTCGACACTGATGAGCTCCTCTGGAAGTTTGTTTATTAATTAAAAAACCCACTTCTTTCCGCCGGGTGGGGGGCAGTTACCCATGTTCGTTATATCCACCGCCCCCACAACCCCCCCCCACCCTCCATGCACAACCCACTGAGCTGTGGAGGGGTGCTCGTTCATCAAACTTCACGGAGCAAGGGGAGAGACAGGTTCTGATAATGTGCGCCGCTAAAGCTGATTTTCCATGATGAATCTCGGAGCATATAAATTGGCTAATATCTGAAAACATTTACAGATACTAGAGGAATTGACTACTTGTGGGACATGATGGATGAGGCTCTCCAACGCCGGCCGACAGCTCCGCAAATCTCTGCGGCTGCCTAAAGCCCTCATTTGATTTTCCAATTTACTCCTTTTAAATTTATCCTCCCGCGCTGGAAAAAAAAAAAAAAGAAAAAAAAAAAAAAACTATGAAGATTGGAAGGAGGAAGAGAGTCGGAGATGAGCGGGTAAAAAAAACAAAAAAAACATGTTTTTTTTTTTTTTTTTTTTTTAAACTGGTGGTGTGTGGGTGTTAGCTGATAATATGAGGTAGTATCTCCTGTGCAGGAGGAGCCCAGTCCCTGAAGAGGTTACTGGGGCAGAACTGATCTGCTTCCACCTGATTCTGCTTGATAGTGGTGATATGAAACTTTACATTTCAGTGCGTGTATGTGTGTGCATGTCTGTGTGTGTGCGTATAGGCACAGTTGTAGTGATATCAGACCTAGGGAGGCTGTGCTATGGAGAAAGGCTTCCCAGGTCAGGCCATTAGACTGTGGCAAAGGCTGACTGGAGCTCCTATACTGAAAAGGAGTAATTAGTATACTTGTCAAGTGAAGTGCCACGGTGCTGCTTACCTCCCTCACACACACACACACACACACGCACACACACACACAGTCGCATTTGTGCCGACTAATGAAGAGCCCTTGCTCTCATTATTTGAAAAAAGGCTGCAATTACACAAACACCAGCTCCACACAGCGGAGGGGTGCGAAAGACAAGAGGAGAGAGGCGCACTCGGAGAACAATAACAATCATAGTGAACGCTAAGAGATTCTTACTGGATAAAATGGAGTGCAATATTCAGTTCTCGGCGCGTTTTTTTTTTTTTTTTATCAGCAAAACACTGCGGCTATTATGAATTCTGTCAAGAATGTAAAAAGATCATGGCAGACACCAACATTCTCTCAGTGTTAACATCAAACGCGGGACATTTATAACGCCGCGTACAAGGCTTCTGTAAAGGAATGTGACTATAAATCTCAAAGGCAGCCGAATCACATAGTTACAAAACATGGAGTAGCAATCTAATCTGGAACTGGGCCTTGGGAAAATGGAAAAGGTCAAATAGCTCGCAAAATTGCCTCCTCAAAAAAAAAAAAAAAAAAAAAAAGTATGTCTAAATCCAGAAGCACATCGGCTCCTGTCAAAAGAGGAATAGAAAGAAAGATGGAGAGATAGCATGAGACGAAAAAGAGGAACATGAGCTCCCCCAGTGTGTCTGCTGGTGACTTCTAAAAGGTTTCTGAGGCAGAACTGCAATGGCAACAAAGTGGTAGATGGTGAATTTGTGTTGCGCAGAACAAAGTAAGATAATAAACATGCTGAAAAGATGTTCAATCATTATTCTGTTCAATGACGTACATGCATGTATACATTTTTTAAAAATCATACCACAATATATCCTGGTATCTCTTACTATGACAATACATTTGATGATAAATAACATCGCAATGTAACACTGGCTTTCTGACAAGAAATCTATCAATTCACATAGTCTAGAGATCCTCACAAATACTGCTCTACACGTTATTAATAAGGATCCTTCACAATACTTTAAGTAATAAGCTAAGTACTTCTAAAAGTACACAAAAATGACGGTTAAATAATATTGTGGAGAATAAATGTACAGTTTGTTGGCGTCGCATAGAACTGATGGTATAAACAGCCAAAGTAACAATACCAGGCAGCCGAGGAGTTTTGCAAATTTAGTTATCAAAGGATTCGGTTAATCGTGAATTATAGATTAACCGAACATTGGGCTGCATGTAT
Organism: Fundulus heteroclitus; assembly: GCF_011125445.2. Classification (NCBI taxonomy): domain Eukaryota; kingdom Metazoa; phylum Chordata; class Actinopteri; order Cyprinodontiformes; family Fundulidae; genus Fundulus; species Fundulus heteroclitus. The sequence goes on from NC_046379.1 coordinate 18,093,744, forward strand.
GGAATACAGCCCTCCCCTACAGTCAATATTGTTGCATGTAGTCACAACTTGACATTACATTGTTCAATTGGATCTAAAAATGTATGCGTAAATTAAAACTTTTAATGTAAGTTAAAGTTTTTTTTTAAATATAACCGTCTGTTCTGCATGTCTTCTTTGCATCTAAATGGAAAACATATTACATTTTATTTTAAAATCAGTTTGATGATGATAGACTTCATTTGGAACATTTTATGGTGCAAGAAAAAAAATAGCACATATAAATAAACAAAATTTCATTTGAATACTTTAATAATTTCAACTAAATCAATATTAAAACCCTTTTCACTATTTAACATAATTAAACAGTGAAAAAATAAATAAAATAGGAATAAAAAAAAAAACATCAGTTTCCAATCAAATTTGACACATTTTGTTCGCTTGGAACTGAACTATGATATTACGTTCTGGAGTTCTTGTTAAACTTTGGACCTTGTAAATACTATGAGGACTCAGTCCCACACCAGTGATTAAATAATAGAATTAAATAATTCCTCAATCGTTGTTGATCTATTTATCCTGCAAATTTCTTTGCATAAAAAAACTAAAGGAATTTCACTGAGATCATCTCGACTGAGTGCACATGACCTTTCCTAGCCCAGGTGTCCAGTCCGTCTTCATGAGCCAAAAACATTATGGATGCTGATATTACATTCAATACGCAATAAATCTGTTTTGCATGTATCGATTCACTCACAAACGCCACCAGACATGCTTTAATTCTGCCCGACTGATGGCATTTCCTTTACTTAAGCTGTGAGAAGAAGAGGCAGACTGTTGGGGGTGTCATCAGGTAGAGGTGTGGGGGCACCAGCCCCAAAGGGGGGAGGGAGGGGGAGCGGCTGCAGCCAGCAAGCAAAAACAAAACAAGGACGGTACACAAAACAATTTAAAACTCTCTATTGATCCGCTGCTGGTGATTGTACATATATTCTATAGTCCCAGAGGCCCCATTCCTGTTTCTCTTAAATGCAAGAGAAAAGAGTAAGGGAATAAAAACAACAACGGCGCAAGGCAAAGGCAAGCCACTCACCCAGTCGGGGGTAATGTCCCTTTTATAGAAGTCTATTGATCTTTGCAGTGAGCCAGCCTGTCCTCCCTGCAGACTTCCACTGAAACGCAACAAACACAAACGTGTGCATGCTGCAATGGAGTCTGGGGCTGGGGGGCGGGGGGGATGACAGATATGCCTGCCTATAGCACTGAACCAACCTGTTAGCCAATCGCCAGCAAAGACAATTATCCTTGCATTGTTTCATGGTGGAAACACATTACTGGGCTCTAATATACTCAGAGGGAGATTCGACGGTTTGACCGCAGCATATGTGGGAAGCAATTCGTGTGGAAAGGCCGAACGGGTCAGAGGGAGATTGCAGTGAAGCTGAGTTGAAACACAAATCCCCTGCACAGTCGCGGAGTTTAAAGGAGGCCACCGCCAAAGTCTTCCACAGCTATGTTCCGGAAAGCAATTTGAAAAAGAAAAAGCAACAACAAAAAAAGAGGTTATTAAGCAAAAACCAATAAAAAAATACTATATGAAAACCTTATAGCTTCTAAAATCATGCATTTCTAACATTCAGAAAAGGTAAAGCAACTTTAACATTTTGTCCTGTTACAACCACAAACTTTTACATTGTCTTGTACACACAATAGTGTGTACAGTTTTGAAGTGAAAAGGAAAAGGAATATTCATTTTCAATGGTTTTTACAAATAAAAATCAGAAAAGTGGATCGAACATTTGCATTCAAACCCCTTGAGTCAATACTTTGTAGAATAAGCCTTTAAGTCAGCAGCTGCTAGTCTTCTAGGGTACGCTAGATGGTCAAGCACCGGCGTACGTCTCTGAACTTTTACATCTGTATGTCCCAAGCAGGTCTCTAAGGTCATGTGACCAAAGTCTGCTGGTTGGGCCGCATACAAGGCTGAAAACTAAAGAACACAGGGCCTTCTCAGTAGTAGCCCCAGGTAGGCCTGGGTGATAAACCAACATTTATGACAATACCTGACCATGTTGGTATTTTCAAAAAAAATAAAAATAAATGAAAAGTTGTTTTTGTCATTTTTTGGCTGCGTATAGGTAGGCTATGCTAATGTCCCTTTAAGACGCTGCGCTAGGTTCACAGTCTTTAATCACATGACTCCACCCCGTCCAGTCTGAAACGAAAGAGGTAGTGAGGTTGAAAAAAAAAAATGGAGAAAATGTCAAGTGTTATCGTCCATTTATCGTTGCCGAGGTGAACTGCTCAACATATTGTGATATTGATTTTGGCCCATATTGCGAAGACCTAGCCCCAGGAGTCTGGACTGTTTTCCCCTCTAGTTTGAGGTCTGTGGACTCTGCTAAGTATTTTTAAAAAGAAACTACAACTCATCTTTTTACAACTGCTTTTATTTGTTTCAATGTACTGATGGTTTTAGTTTTCTTCTGTACTTCACATCGTTATCCCTGTCTTGAAAGGTGCCAAATAAATGCAGTTTTACTTGATACTTTACGCATAATCTCAGTCAGATGGGATGGGCAGCTTTTGATAGTCATGTTTCTTACCACAGATTTAATCTAGGTCATGAAAACACTTTAATCTGAATCAGCTCTTTGCAGCTCTGCCGGCTAGTTTATGTTGGTCTGTATACACAATATAAGTCCAAGTTGTATTAAAGTTGTGATTGTTTCATGAGACGACGGTCTGGAGACTTGTTCGAATCACTACTGTTATAATTAAACAACAACCATCAATGAAGAGTCCCCCATACTGTGAGCAATTAAAGTATGCTTTTACAATATGGAGATGGAGCGATGCAGCATGCTATTATGTGAGGCGACTAGCTCTCCTGGATGAATGCCCTGTTCTACAAGCTGCTCAGACGGGTATTTTGACAGGCAGTGGATAACATCGGGTCCAAAGCAATCACATGTTTGACTTTGACAAATGGCTGTGCTGCGGTGAAGTTGAATATAACACACATCCACTTTAATCTCTTTCTTGATTTAAATTGGAAGCACGTCTTTTTTTTTTTTTTTTGACATTATGTGATTCACTCTCAGAAGTATTGACTGCCCTACAGACAAATGCAGCTAGTTGACAGGACAGAACCACTGAAATAATGGGGAACTATAACAACGCCGTATTTGTATGTTATTGAAAAAAAAAAAAATAACTGGAAAAAGTTCATGTGTGAGCAGCACAAAAATCTTAGAAATGGCTGCAGAGGACACCAGGAAGGAGAAGCATAATAAACAGAATTTCCACGTAGAGATTTCTGGAAACTCTCTTCGACGCGTTCAACGAAAATATTTGCGTCTGCAATTCTGCTCTCCTGTGGCGCTCCATCAGCACAAGCCAGGAACAGTTTGCTTATTCTGTCACAGTTTTCTTCAACTCAATTTCCTACGGGCACACCAGTAGGTCCGGGGAAAGGGAAGGAGCTAAAGGAGGGAGAGGCGGCATTGTGAGATTAGGGTGGACGAAGAAAGAATCCAGAAGTGTTAAAAATAATACAGATGAGGCTGCTAGCATTGATCCACGCTGGAGTGGGAGGTGGCTCTCCTAAGACTTAATTGCCAATCATGTGTCCTGGGACGCCATTTCCACTAAATGTTGTCCATCTCCTATTAGGGTTGGGCAGACTGAAAATAGAGCTGATGGGCTGGACTTTGGGCTCAAATGGGGAGAGGTTCAACAGACAAAGCTCGACAATTAAGGCTGAAGTGAAAGATAGGTGGAGTGACAAACTGAAAGGTGTTACTCACGCATTTCGCCGTCCGTGTCTTTAAGGAACTGATCCAGGATACCGCGAGCCATCAGAGCAGGAGACAGATCCACCTTCAGACAAAATGCACAGCAACAAAATAGATTAGAAAAAAAGATTACGGTCTCAAAGTTATTGCTACTTTAAAATAAAGGCAAACAATGGCTTTTGCAAACCATACACCTTCAGCTTCTCATTTTGTCAGGTTACATATACAAACCTTTGCTGTTTTTTATTTATTTATTGGGAATTTACTTTGTAGGAGCCCCTTCACTACTATTACAGCTGCAGCTTTGTTGTATGTCTCTGCCAGCTTTGCACATCTAGACATTATTTTGAGCCCATTTTTGCAAAAAGTATCTATTATGTAGGCAGAACAAAAGGCAAATTTAAAGCCAGATTAGCAGAACATAAGCAAGCCATCAGGACAAAAAAAAAAAAACCCTATACCCCATGGCCATGCATTACAAACATGCAAAGCATGGTAATTGTAACACCTTAAAAATCTGTGGTAAAGAACAAATCCAAGAATATGTAAGAGGTGGTGGTGATAGAGTGAACAGATTTCTCCAGGGTGAATCTTTTTGGATTTACACCCTTAAAGCCACACACTAGCCAGGTCTGAACGGAGAACTGGACTTTTCCTTTTTTCGATGATTATAAATTGTTTGACAATTTTGAAAATGGTCGCAAGCTTTCGATGTAATTGAAACGTTTTACTGACTTTTCTTATGTATATTCCTTATGTATTTGATCAGATAAGGATTATATCACCAGGGGTCACTGGGCCAACAGGTTTAAATACAGGTCCCTGGCAGCCATCTCGAGTTTGCCCTGATGAAGGCCTAAGAGCTGAAATGGGTTGACATTTTTTAACCATTTAGCCATGTTTAAATGAATAAGGCTTTTTTTTTTTTTCAGAAGAATCATCACTTTTTGAGTGCCTTAGTTCACTGGTCCTTATAGCTTAAGCTAAGTCACACTGGATGGAGAGTGTCTGTGGACATCAGCTTTACCACAGATTCTCAACTGTTTATAGGTCTAGATTCTAGACAGCTCAGAGGTGACATCACCTCTGAGCTGTCTTCCACGTTCCTTGGTCTTCATGATGCTAATTGTGTCCTCTGGCTAACATCTGAGGCCTTCACAGTACAACTGGACTTATATTGAATTAAATGACGCACGAACAGACCCATTTAGTTATTAGCTGAATGTTAAAGACCTGCTTTTATTCAGGGGGTTTCAGAATAAAGGGGAAACCTCAGACTTTACTTTAGTTTTACTGTTTTGCTTTTTGCAACAAAAAAAAATATAAAAAAATGAAAATTGTGGTTGGAACAAAATGCAAAAAAGTTCGGGGGGTATGAATACTTTTCCAAACACTTGAGAAACTGCTTTACCTCAATGAGGAACTGATTTACGTAGAAAAACATCAGACAAAATCCCACATATTTCTTCAAAGAGGTTAGGGATTTCAGCACAGAAATGACACCGGCAGTTGATGTTTCGCTGATGTCATACATCATAATGATCTTAATGGCTCTAAATTATATTATTGTAGTCCTAACCCTTGACCTACCTTTTGACAATCCCCTTGCAATCTGGTCTTTGAAAGCCTCACTTTGCCATAACCTTTTGAAAAAGAGAACAATGGCTTGACAACGCCAAGGTAGCTGTCTGAATCGCCCTAGCCTCCGTCAAAGACACATTCCCGGTCTCTCATCTTGTAAGAAAAAGAGCCGCACATACTGCACCCGGGCGAGAAACAACAGAGAGCTTTAATCATAGAATGATCACTGAGGCAAAACAGCAGCAACTAATAGGACACACCTCAGGGACAATGCGAATGGAGTCCCTAATAGGAAGAATAAAACCTATGGCTCTAGCACTCTTTGAACACCGAGACACCTTATAGGTGAGCAATGTTTTGGTTGGAGTGAAGAGAGAATCCCTGACAGGTAGGAGAGCACTAATGATTGATGCTAAAGGTGTCGACCAGACCATATTTTTTTTCTGTCGGCACACTGCATTCCCTCAGACTTCAAACATCGTTGTTGCAAGGAAAATTGTTTTTTCACAAGAGCGAAGCCTGTTGTGAGGACAAACTAAATTAAGGTTGACTTATTGTAGAAAAATGAACATGCAGAAAACACGTACTATATGTATATGTGAAACAGGGATGTCCGTTTTCCTTCAGCTGGGGTTGACCTTTATTTAAACAATGTATACAGCACGCATATCAGCACGAAGACGCGTTAACTCATTCACTAGTATGGAGGGAATTAAAACACTGCTGGAGACCTGCTTGTTATAAAGCAACATTCTTACAGCCACTGAACATTTTCCCTCTTGTTAGCATAATTGGGGACCAAAAGTGAATTTGCCCTCAGCTTGCCGCAGCGAGCGGATTGTTTCATCTTTTCTCGGATGCATTATGGTAATGCTAGAGGCAGAGATCCTTCTGTCTAAACAATGTCTTTATTTCCGCTATGGCATTTGTTAACATTTCCATAATACTGCAAGAGGATGAGAGCTTGTAAAAATCCCCAACGTGTTTCTTATAATTAGGGTGTGGCTTTTGTGTCTTTATTAGGACCAATGATCATTTTACTGCCGCTCTTTTTGCCACAGTCAAGTTGCAGCAACCCATTCCATCCCTCAAATTTGTCTGATCGTCTCTGCTTCTCTCCTCTCCATCCTTGCTTCCAGTTAGTGCTTATTGGCCTCTTCTCCCCTCACACCGTTGGATAACAAGAAAGGTTCAAGTTCTAGGAAAACTGACACATGAGAAATGGCAGCATTACTTACGCCGGTTCAGCCTGAATAAGTGCCACCTGATTAGTTCAGGTACTTGCATCTCCTTAATTTTCATATTAATCATGAGTCCATCTCCATTCTCAAGCCAGTCTGCAGCAGTGCAGGCGCTGTGAGCGTGTGAATAAGATTAACAGAGCTCAGGAATCCCGCTGAAAATAATGATAGTTAAATAATACTCTCATCATTTATCCAAAAAAAGCTAAAGGCTGTCACATAAAGTGCTCCACGAGCTCCACCTGTACTAAAGCCTACATGTACCATTTGCATAAAGATCCCCATAAAGCTTGAAAAACAGTGAGTTTAGAATCCGCTATTCATGGACTTCTTCTGGGAACAAAAATATCCATAAATAGCTTTCATCTCTGTTAATCTTTACCTCTTTTGAAGATATATTATCTCATAAAGACACGAAACTACATCAATTAGCAGTCTGGGAGGGCATGAGTGCTTGGTTTAAATGTTAAGTAGCATATTAAAATGACAGTTAAATGGTTCATAGACCGTTATCTATGTTCTTTCCAGACAAAAAAAAAATATTTCAATTAAGTAGAAAATGAATAATAGCTGTTAACTTTCAGGTCGTCGCCAATTTTAAACAAAGAAACCTCTATATTGTAAGAACTAATGACACTGAAGTATGAATTTAAATGATAAATTTGATGGTAATGTCTGTTCCAATAGGAAAAATTAGAGGAGACCAAAAGAGCAAATGTGCATTTAAATTAGGTAGCTGCTTGTATAAGTTTCTCATATTCCGGTCTTGATAAAATTCAGCAAAAACCAAAACAAAAAGAAAAACAAGTTTTATTTGAATTTAAGAATTTAAAACAAACCTGTATAACATCAAGTAATTGTTCTAATCTAAAACACAGAGCCTAAAACCATTCTTACATGAATTAAAGTAAATAAATGAATTACTAGTTATGTTTTTCTAACATTTGTTTGTTGCTTTGAGACACAGATTTAAGCAACAATATAGAATAAACAACCAAATCATTTTAATGGTTTTCAAATGCTTGAATATCATACCATCTTGCTAGCCTGCAATAACAGTGGCACCAATTATCTAGCAGATATGAGCTAAACAATTTGTTTAGTTTTATTCTGGTTCCTCTGGCCTCCAGAACCATGGCTGTCCCCATTCTCCATAAAGAAAAGTGTTTCCAAATAGTTAAATTTGTCTTTCTTGTGAGCAAAGGAAATGTTTAATAACCCTCTTTTGTCCAGCTGATTTCAAGAGTTCAACAAAAGGTGAATGTTAAATGTATTTTCTTTTAAATACTACCTTTTAAAAACCTTGGTATATCTTGATAGAATGACAAAGTAGACTATTACAGTAAACCTTAAGAATTAGGTATTTAGTAATTGGTGCTTCTATATTTAGGTTTTGGTCAACATGCCGCAGCAGCTGAACTAGAATATATTTATAATATTTCCCCAACAACACTCTGGTGCAACAATATATGTCGTATAAGCCACTGAAAGTACCAATCATCCCCTAAAATAGAATAAAAGTTACAAATATAGCCAAAGCAGAAGCTGATCCCACATCTATCATCCAAATGTCTCACAGATACTGTTTCAGCAGTAAAAACACGACTCCGAGCTGCTAAAGTAAACAACAACGTGATAAAGAGAGGAATGAACCAGTGACCCCTGTCCTCACCTGTCCGCACTTTGTGACAACTCTGTGCGAACGGCAATTTGGAAAATTACAAAATAAAACAAAAACCTATTTTTACATCTGCTTAATGGAGCTTGAAGCTAATTACATTAGATAATTGGTAATGGAGAGAACCATTTTCCCAATTTTGATAATGACTAACAGCCAAGGGAGAAAATCCAAAAACTCAACCAAAGACATCTTTTATTCATTCGCACGGAGGGCATCAACTGAGTTTATGTTTCAAAGGTGAGAAAATAAGGTAAACTAAGCGTTGGTTACCTCATTTGCCAACTCCAGCAAGACGGGAGCAGTGGGGCGAACCTGGGCTTCATTCAGATACCTTCATTATAACAAAGGACAACAGCAGTGGTTAAAAAAAGAAAAGAAAAACAGCTCACAAAGACTGACAGAAGGGTAGAGGGGGCTAGAGCAGGCTAGCCAAGACATGCTAATGTCCCTGATGACATTGCCCTGGGTGGCATATGGCAGGCTCAGTGCGGTTAAAACAGCACTGCTTGGAGGGCTTCAAATTTCCTTCAAGCCAGACAAGCATATGATAGTTAGTTAACCCCATGCCGCCCAAAAAGCCTTTTTTCCCTCGCCAGCTAAAAACAGAAACTCCCCTCAGATCTCGCCAAGATCATCTCTGAGGTTTGCTCCTCTAAGTGGATTAGAAGTGCATTATCCAGGCTTATTTTCTCCAGAACAATGGCCTAATAAGCTAGATAAAAGGCTAATTGCAATATGCAAAGAGGCTTTCCCCGTTGCAGACTTTGCTGTTGTTTTTGTAATTTAGCCATATTCATCGAATTACACATAATCAGCCCGTCATAAGCCTGCGTAAGGCAAGTGTCTCATGTTTTTCCTCTGTTCTTAATATGACAGTGAGAACAGCGCTGTGGCGTAGCAGGTGCAGACTGACGGCAGGGGATGGATTCTGAGAGGGGAGATGTGTTTGAAGGCGATTATAACCGTGGTGGTTGGCTCGTGATCTCACATGCAACCTTGGCAAGGCCTTTTTCTCAGGCGTAGCGCGTCAGGATAAAGATAAACACATAATTAGGAGGAGAAGAATTAAGAAAACAAGCAGGCGGTCGTGACAAAATTAGGAGGAAAACTACAGAGAGGCCAAGGATCAAGTGAAGAAGCAATAAATAGAAATGTGTAGGATAATACCTCCTGTAGTATCGCTCCATGACATCCGGCGCATGGTGTCTTGAGATTGTCCGTTTAGTTCGTTTCTGTGGCAACGGGAATAATAAGTCCAAATGAATGGATAAACTAATAAGATCATAAGTGGAATAAATGAAAACATTTCTTTTTTCTCCTTTTTTTTTTGCTGCAGGTCAACTTTCACCATAGTCAATTCGTCCCCATATTTCCACATGCACACATTTCCCATTTTTTTCCCCTTCCTTCTTCACCCATTCCATGGATAGCTAAAGATAAGCCCAAAACGGTTCATACCCCTGGAAGAGTTAGGTATAAAATGATTCTCATTCAATCGAAAAGTTTTTTCTGGGTAGGAAACGAGACTGTCTTTCATCATATAAAGCAATGTGAAAGAAGCATATATTTGGAAGAATTTCTTTTTCTTTTTTCATTTATCTAAAAAAAAAAGTAAATTTTCTTTAAATTCCATTAAAAATTATTCAATGGCATTACAAGAAACTAAAATTTCTTCTAATTACTGAATAGCTTATTGAATCCCTGGGAGATAAAACATTATCTTGGGTTCTTCCAGACTGGAAGGCCTCCTTGCCAACACCCTAATCTGTAGCTCCCTCCACATATTCTGTAACACATTATAAAGCCATGACTCTGGCTGGGCCGCTCCAGAACATCATGTTGATGAAGTTAAAAGATTGCATTAGACCTAAATCTGCCAAGGGTATGGATTTTGGTCTTTACTGTAGTTAAGTATTTCTGATTTATTAGTTAGAGATAAATATTCAAAAAGAAATTCTCCAAAATACTTAAATATATGTATCAAATTCATTTTAAAAGTATATTATTTCCTGATTTTCTGTTACATCCCATTACCATAAGAGTCTACATGCCCAAATGGGGATCTGGACCATCAGCACCCTGATGGAAAAAGGAGCAAACGACCTCGATGATAATAATACGTCAAGCTAACTAATACCATTCTCTTGTACTCTCTTGTGTAGGAGCAGTAATTTAATTTCAATAAGTTTACTGCAGGTCAAAGTGTGCCAAGGCGGCCTTGTTCAAACCCACCACCTCCCTCCCCTCTACCTGCTCCACTCGAACCTTGTATTCATTTCCTCGTTTTCGATCAAAACCCTGACATTATACACGTACCAAACCCTGACATTTTCATGCAATTCAATTGCCATCCTATGCTGAGAGGCAGGAAGACGGGGGATAAAAGAGGAAGAGCATTGGTTAAAAACAGCTTATTTAAAAGCTACCCCACACACACACACACGAAAAAAAAAAAATGTAATTCCACAGAGACGGCCAATGTGACTGACACCTGTCAGTGGGATGATAAATGACTCCATTTTCTGCCTGTGCTGCCTTCTGCCACTGGCGGCAGTGGCCATTTATCATCATCCGCTGTCAGCCGTGGAAAGCAGCAGTGACAGTGCGAGTCAGCAAACATTTAGCACACACAGCCGCACTACACGGGGAAATTATTATTGTCAGAATAATAATGGTTTAGCATAATTTATTACGGGTCCACCAAATAAGCAGGGGCTAGATGTTATTAGACAGATGGATGGGAAGGTTTGGCAGACATCCACCGAGGCTCAGGCAGGAAAAGGACCTCAACGTGAACGTGAAGGAGGAGAGGATAGAGGTGTGTGTGCGTTGGGGGTGGGCGAGGGGGGGATAAATGGGGTTGGAGGGGGGGGGGGGCTCCTCCAAACCAATCAGAAAGCTGGCAGTTCAATTACAAAGAAATAAAGGGACATTCATCATTCAATTAGGCACCTGTCACGGCTCACAAAGGAAGAAAACTTCTAACCTGGTACTCCAGGGAGAAGATGCTCAGAAGAGTGGACTGCGAGTGACTGGAACAAATAAAAGAAGGACAAAGTTAATTACCAGAGTGCATTGCACAGAGACAAAGGGAGAGGGAAGCTTCAAAGCTGGGGCCAGCTGCCCTGTAATCTAAAAGAACATGAAAACAAGTGTGGCAAAGTTGTTCCAGATGAACACCTCCAACAAAGAGTTCCTGCCATCATGATGTGGGGTGTGGGGGGGGGGGGGGGGGGGGGGCTTGTGTGTGTGGTATGAAAGATGAAAGGCATGAAGCCTGATTTTTGGTTTTCCACAAGTCCTTCCCACAATCTGGTTTGCCGCTCTGTTTCATCAATACATGCAAAGCTGCGCACCGATCAATCAGTTTATGTTGTTATAAATTGGACGTCCACTCAGAGCCCATCCAAACATGCCCGAATGTTGAGTGACATTTATCATATTTATGCAAACGATTTACAGGGTTCTAAGGCGGCCGCTAATAACCATCACTCTCACAGTTTACCCAATTTGCAAATTGGATGACCACAATGAGATTCTGCATTTGACTGCTATGGCGATACATGCGCACGGAGACTTTTTTCCTCCCTTTTTTTTTTTTTTTTTTTACTGTCAGTGTTGGCATATGGAGCACTCAGGAGCCCTATACCTGGAAACTGGCGAGTTTGAAAATAGAAACTTTCACAGCAGGAAGCTGCGGGTCCCAGGAGCCAGTCAGTTCCATAGGTTGCTGCCACATTCGTCTCCAAGCTCCAGTCAATGTCAAACACCTGGCAGAGAGGCAAACCTGGAAAATAGGGAGCTCCAACAGGGACACAGAGTCCCCTTCAAAATCCCTCCCCCAGCACCCGTACAGTTGGCGGTATTTACATGCATGAAAGATGCCATTCTAATTGGTTAGCGCACACCTTCCACACGCATGTAAACTAAAAGCAGTAAATAATTTTACACAAACATGCAAACAGCTTTGCAATTGGCCCCGGTGGTTTTTGCTCTCTGTGCAATTTGGTTTCATTTAATACAGTTTTATTTACAGCTGTTCATAGCGGGCCATGCCTGGAGCAGACCCGTCATACAGACGACTCTCATCGCATACGGAGTTACAGAAAATCCACAGGTACCAAACCGTTTCAACTAAAGCGCAAGATGGGAATGCTTTCAGGAAAACGGCCCTCCAACTCAGCTTCAATTTCCAATGACACTCAGGGATGCAGGGGGGGCCACCGCAATTAAGTCGGCCATTAAATGGTCAACTGTCAACATGTGGACACTAACTGCAGCAAAAAGAAAAAAAAAAAAACCTCTCCCACACTCCAGCCTTGCACCCGAGTATTTCAGCAACATTACATGCCTTATTGTTGGCAGGGGACCGTCGCGATTCCCCTGTCAGAACGCACATCTGTTAGGTTTTAAATGGATTACTCTTTTTAATGAGCATGATTACTGCTTAATTGCTAAATCTTTAACTTGAAAGGGACATTAACTGCTCTTAATATCCATGAAAACATATCCGTTCCAAAAAATGGTGAACTTTGGGGGCTTTTTTTTTGAACATTTGATTTTGGTGACATAAACAAAAAGGGACCACAGGTGTTCAAAAGAACCAGGAGCACGGGGCTGCTCAGCCCTAGAACGTGGAAAGGGTATGACGGAAAGTTTGTGTGATTGATATATATATATATATATATATATATATATATATATATATATATATATATATATATATATATATATATATCTATATATATATATATATATATATATATATATATTATTTTTTTAAAACCACCCATAACTAATTACCCAACTGAAAAATCCCAAAAATAAGCTGATTTGCTGGCCAAATGGGTTTCCTCCTCATTTATCATTAATAGTTCCCCCTCCAACAATACAAGATTGTTACATCAATCAAATGTGTTATTCCCAAACCGTAAAAGTCTAAAGCAAAGTGGCCTTAAAAAAGTGCAGAAACCGCCTGGTAAATTTCCAGGTTTTTGAGCACAAAAGAATTGAGACGATGCTAAATAATTCAATCTTTTTTTGCCTTTAATGTGAAATATATCCTATACAATAACACGGAAAACAAGATTATTCAAGGGTTGTGAAATGCAAAAAAAACAAACAAAAAAAAAACAGAATATAACAAAGCTGTAATAACAGGTTGGATAAGTGTGAAATAATAATTTGTCGAAGCACCTTTTAATTCCTTTTCAGCCTTTAATCTTCTGTGTTTGGTTTCTATCAGCGTGCCACAGCTCGACCACATTCTCCAACCGTGCCTGGTACGGTTATTTAAAATGATCAAGTTGTGATAAAATGCCCTGCCATCATTCCTCTTCAGTTGAGCCTGTCTGTGACAGATTTAGTGGCCAACACTGTCGTTCATTTCTTGTCATTCATTCGTTGATTTTGTTGCGCTTAGCCTCTGCGATGGTGAAAACCTTAATCCCTATTGAACATCGGATTTCTAACAGACACCTGAAGGTTCTGCTTAAAAACTGATCAGTATTTTGAATTACATCAACCTTGACAAATACCCAGTTCCATCCTAAGTAAAGAAAACTCTCAGCATTACGCTGCTACCACCATGTTTCACTGTGAATATGGAGTTCTTTAGGTGAGGCTCATTGTGTCTAAACTTTGGACGTTTGGATGCAAGAGACCTTCTCAGATTCTTATCAGATGTTAAACCATTTCTTGCTTTCTTCCATGTTTTCCCCATGTATTCCTCTTACAGATTTTTGAAATGTAGGAATTCTTTGGAAGTTTGGAAATACTTTATTATGGTATTGATGACCTGAGTCTCAAAAACCTGGAATGTTTAGAGGAGTTTCAAAACTTGAATCCAATTCTGTTATCGTTAAACAAAGCTACATGGACTTTACATGTTTGCACATGACAAGGAAAGTCTATTATACTCTTGAAGAATAAAAGCTGGAGGACGCCATCATCAGTTCATAATTTGCCTAAAATATTTGTCACGGTCACATTTACTTAAATCTATTAAAACAAAAAACATATGCCAGCAATAAAGTCATCAATTAAGATTAAAAAGTCCCATTTTACTTTACTTTTTTTTAAATAATAAAATAAAAGATGTACCAAGAAAGGGGTTTCAAATAGTCTGACACTGTAGTGCATTCTCACATTGACCTTTATGTTCAAGAAGGAAGACCTAGGATATAATTTGAACTTGGGGGAGCAGAAGGTTTGTAGACAGAAGAGCGGTTAGGGAATCATTCACTCTCAACCTAATTACCCATCCTTACAACAGCAGACAGAGCATTAATATTCACTGGCACCAAAAATAGTCAGGCTGCGGACTAAAATAAAAACAATTAGGGACTTTCACTTTGTCACTGAGCTAGTACGGCAGTCTGGTCACTGTTCCAGGCTCTATTAAGCTACAGCATCCACTGGTGTATCTGAGTTACAGTTAAATCGACTGCTTGGTGGCATTTTCCTGTGCATTCACTGTCTCAGGCATAAAAAGGAGAAAAAAATAAATAAATAAAGCAAAAAGCCTTGAAAATCCCATCAAGCTAATTAATAGGAGATGAGGGAAATTCAAGCTATCAATTATATTCAGAATCTTCCTATTTACAAATAATTAATTATAAACAAGAGCTGTAATTTGGGTAATGAAAGCCACCTGGCTAATGACATTGGTATCATATGCTGTGACAGTACTTAGCATTTGGTGGATCTGCATGCAGAGTGTGGCTCTGCAGGGCATGCAACTGTCTAATTGAGGCATCGCACATATTTTTTTATAATGGCAGCCAAACTATTTTCAGAAGGCATGAACATGGGTGAAAAGGTTACCGCATAAAAAAAAAAGTAGTGCTTATTTTATATCCCTTGCTTTACTCATCTCCACATCTGCATCTGAGGAAAACTAAGCTTTAAAAAATTTTTTACATTAAAGCTTATTCTAGAATCTAAGAGCCTCGTTCAAGAAGTCTATTACGCCTTTACTTGCTTAAAGATTAATATTTTATAAAGTGAAAACCAGCTTGATGGGGGTTAAAAAAGTGGATATGCAAATGCTGCTAATTACACATGCTGACAGGCAAAATGCTAACATCTGTTTCACAGCAAAGCCTACAATCAGTAGCGGTGGGAAAAAAAATAAAAAAATCTTATGGATTAATGCATAAGTGGGATATATTTTGACAAGAAACGACCACAAATCTCAGTGTGTCACAAAGCTCCAAACAAATACTTGCACAATAACCATGCTTGTTTACACTTCAAATTAGTTTTACATTTTGTTTTTTATGCAAAACAAAGTTACATATTATTCCACGTGGATTAAAAAAAAAAAAGATGAATCCCAATAACTGGATATTTGACAGATATAACTGTAGATGACTTTTTAATACATTAATATGCCATGTTTTATTGCCCCAGGATGTTTCTGGAGGAGTTAAGAAAGAACTCACAAAAGACATTATATTAATAGGCACCCCAGGTCAAATCAATCCAACTTTTATTGCAACAGCACCATTTTACAGTGAAATGTACACTCTTCAAAATGGGAAAGAGAAGAGAACGAGTGATCCGGGTAAGGCCGATGTGTGTTCCTCTTCATTATTCAGCTAATGGCCACAAAATCAGATACTTGCCAAAACGTAAAAAAAAAGCAATTCTCAAAAAGTTTAGAATAACTGGAGCAGCGAGAAAAACAACAAGAATAATAGAATACCCGAGTTTTTCCACTATGCACAGTGGAAGGGAAACCAAAAAAATGTTTCCTTATTATGCTGTGCAAGTTCTGCTGCACTTTTTGTCAGTGTGGGCAGATGCTGTCGCAATCCAAGATGGGTTTATTTTTAGCTCTTCAGCTCCATATTTTTCCTGAGGACGGCCCTGTATGCCACATTCCAGTGCGTTTTCTAATAGCGACCCCCCCGAAACTCTAGTTCCTCATCTTTCCCCAGAAAGTTAAACAAACCTGAAGTCCTGTAGGGGGGACAGAGGACAAGAACGGTTTTAACACGTCTACATGGGAGCGTCTCCCTACAACAAACTACCCAGCCTTCTTCGCTTCATTACGATCTTTAAAAATTCTGTCTGCTTCGGTGTCTGAGACGCCAGGATTATTTTGTAATGGTGTTACAAAGAACAACAAAAGAAAAGAAAAAAAATAAATAACATCCCCACAGTCACCGCCCTCATTGTGATACCACATGAAGACTGCAGATATCTGCGGCTCTTTCTGTGTGAAACATGTTAAAACTATTAGGGTCTGTAGCGGTTGTGAGAACGCGATTGCCGTCACTGCTACTCCTAGAAACGGGATGATGAAAGACGCTTTACACTGACCGACCTCCTTCACTGTCTAGAGCAAGACTTCTGCAGCTGTGTGCAGTTCATTATGTTGTTCTCACACAACTGATCATTGCATACAAAGACTATCTGGTAAAGAAAAAGAAAAAAAAAAAAAGCCTGGCTTTAACTCCCTACTTTAACAGCACCATCCCACTGTAGGTTGTCCTTGGAGAGTTCATCTATTTTGAGGATTCAGGATGAAGACTGCAATGTTTACATAAAGTACTGAAGATATACGCTGATATTACGTACAGCTCACATTTCCTAATTCCTTTGATCACAATTTTCAACTTTCACGATAGTGTCCCCATCATCTCTGCAAAATAAAAAAATAAAAAAACATCATCCCTGACAAGGAGCTGCTTATCACAGTGTTTTCAACCCAATGAGCCAAAAAGGCTTTACAATCTTTCAGTGTGCTTAGACAACATTCCCACAATATGAGAAGGAAGTGGCTGTTCCTGAACTTCCTAATCAAGTAATTGATTGCATCTATTATTCATGACCTCCTTGGCCTGACATGAAGTTGTAAACTCAGCACAGCTTCTCTTCTTTCTACGTCTCTCCTCTTTGCTTACACTTCATCCTTTCCTCCACCCTTCCAACGCTCGTCTAACTACACAAGGCTTGGGAATTAGCTTGCCAGCCTCTCAGTCTTCAAGGCCTGTGCCCCTGAGCCCCGACTGCCAGTTTGTGTTTTGTTCAACGTGAGCAGCCAGAAGTGTAGAGGCCACGCACCGCGAGCCGCAGAGGCTCTGTGCTTGATCAGTCTTTGGGTAATGTCATTACCGCTTCCAGCCGACAAAACAGCAATGTGTTCCTACCTCTGCAAAGATTTAAAAAAAAAATGGAACTACAAGAGACCGATCAGTTCAGGAACAAGCAAAAATGATATTGTGTTTATGTTATTTTCCCGGCGTGATTAATACGTTTCCATGTAGGGATTTACTGTGGTTCTGGGAGCCGTAAAACTGAGAGCCATATGAAGATGTGATCAAAAGAAAGAAAGAAAGAAAGAAAGAAAGAAAGAAAGAAAGAAAGAAAGAAAGAAAAAAGCCAAGTTTAAAGACTCAATCAACTGGTCAGTAATGGAATTGGCCAATTTTCTGATCAGTGATCGGGAGGTCAGAGAAAAAGAACTGGCAGGTCAAACCTAAAAACTAAAAAAATAAAATTGGCTTCAGCCAGGAAAAGCTCAATTGGTGAATCTTTAGTTTCTGAGGTGTGGGAACCTGGCTATCACTGGTTTGAATTTACGAAAACTGCTAATAAGTAAAGTGAACAAATAAACATCAAGAACTCAAACTCCTCAGTCAACCTCTACTTTTTAAACCGTAAAGCCCTTATATTTGCTTCAATGCATAAAATGTAGATATTTAAAACTACTGCCTTTATCAAATATCCTGCAAGTTTTTATTGTATGTTTGCTGTGGTCCTTTGCAAACAAAATAATAAAAAAAAAAAAAAAACATGGAAAATCTAAATTAGCAAGTAGAAGTTGATGGAATACGAGAATTGGTAACAGCCAGGAAAACTCTGATTGGTGCATCTCCTGTCAAGATCTGGGCTGTGTGATATCCAGAAAACGTGTGATTGACATAGTTTCTGTATATTATAAAAACAATATAAATTATTAGTAACACGGCATTGTATTACTCTTTTCTTTCATCACATTTACATTGAGTGCAGGCATTGAGGCCATGCAGGGAGAGTCTGTCGTAGAGGCCAAATCTGCATGTCATATATATATATATTCTCCCAAATATTTCTCCAGAGCACTCCATTGCGAATGTGATGCAGCACACGTCAATATTACGATGATGACCCCAATCTGATATATTGTGTAGATTGAGTTGAAATGATGGAATATACAGACCAGTCTTCTGTTCAGGCTTTAAGTGAACTGAATAAGTACAAATCTTGCCAATTCAACACACCGTGGAGGTTACCAAGTCCTCGGATTCAGTGAGAACGTCAAATAAAAGACGAGATGTAATTATAGATCGGTTAAATTTTCACTTGATCGACATTTTTTTATTCTTAAACATTTCTTTAATACCGGAAACTTTTTTATTCAATAACATAGCAAATAA
Organism: Fundulus heteroclitus; assembly: GCF_011125445.2. NCBI lineage: Eukaryota > Metazoa > Chordata > Actinopteri > Cyprinodontiformes > Fundulidae > Fundulus > Fundulus heteroclitus. The sequence goes on from NC_046379.1 coordinate 18,112,450, forward strand.
CAGCCTGCACTCTTAAGTACTATTCAAGTTTACTAAAACATAAAAAAATAAATGTTGGGGACATATATGATTGGTAATGACCACTTCATTACAACCTCCAACGAAGATCTGGCAGCAACTTTACTTCTATTTAAGTTTTTAGTTTACAAAAAAAAAGGCAAAATTGCCAGTTCAGACCTAAAAAAAAAAAAAAAAAAAAAAAACAGCCCGGTAAAGCCTGACCAGTGCATCTCTAGTCCTGTTGATAGATTATGCAGTCCAGACTACTGTTCAGGCTTTATGGTAAACTAGTTATGTACAGACCTTGCCAGATTAACACGCCAGACCTTTTACTAAACCCACAGATTTTAGCACGCAAGTAAACAAAGAGAAATTCTAAATCCACTCAAAATAACCAAGTCACTAAGCTCCTTCATGGCTGCGATATTACCATCAAAACAGTGTCTGCAGCCAAGAAATCAACATATCAATGGCACATGCCAAAACAACCCTGCCCCGCACTTTCCCTCCAAAGATCATGCCAGATAAACCCCGAATCAGGGAGAAATTAACAAATGCTTGACATTTGCTCGACATCCATTATTCTGACACTTCTTCAGAATTTCAAAAGGCTGAACGCATGCTTAATCAACATTCATATTCCCAGAGCGAGCTCCGGCACCATATTGCAGCCCGCCTCAGTGCTGATGAAAACGGCACATTAGGGCTCGATTCGAAAAGCATTCAGGGCCTCCTCACCAGGGAACTGTGTGTGAGTGTGTGTGTGAGAGAGAATAAAGAAGGGAAAGCTGTGTTTCGGGGGGGGGGGTAACTTCTTTACTGTTTAAGCATTCTCCAAAAAACAGGGAAATCTGGCCTTTTCCATTCACCGTATGACTGAAGGGAAAATTGGAAGGGGGGCTTAATGGCACTCCAGAAAGGTGTTTGTGCGTGCGTGCGTTCGTGTGTGTGTGTGCACGAGGGGGGTAATCATTACATCCAAATTCATTCATAATAGCACAGAAGGACACAGAGGACTCTCACTTACCCTCCCTCTCCATCTTACCCTCCTTGTGCCAATTCTCTCTGGGGACGAGCGGGAGAAGGACTCGGGGTCCCCTCTGGACCCGGGGGAAGTCAGGCAAGGCCTCAGAGAGCAGCTCATCATTTCCAATTCTAATATGAGGACCTTGATGGGCCTGATGTCACGGCATCGCCTACACCGGCCTGCTGCCTAGCCACAGTCCAGAAACTAGACAGGACGTCAGGACCGGCTACGGAGCGGGCGGGAAAGATGGAGCAAGAATGGTGGCGGTGGGAGGCTTGATATTTGCATGCCCCTCCATTGTGAGTGGGGGTAAAAAGTGACAGCACCGTGTCCAATTGTTTTCCCCTCAGAGCAGCTCGGCCCCGGCGAGAGAGGCCGGGCTGACAGATGACTCCCAACATCTGTGTTATGCAGCCGTTACAGATGAGGGACTCCACGTCGCAATCGCTCTCTCTCTGTCTGTCTATGGGACACTCCCTCTCTCCTCCCACGATCGCTTTTCAGAGAAGAGCTAAAAGACTGACAGACCATCCATGGAAATTACATTGAAATGGTCTATAACAATCATCTTGTTCAAAGTTTAGATTTTCTCCCCTTTCAGCCCCTAATCAAAAGCAATGACTGTGAAATGGGTTTGAACTCAATAACGTGAGCATACAGATTATTCCTTTAGACTAACATTTATTTGATTTCGTTTTGTAAATGTTTTTTGGATTATACATTAGCCGGCAGAATCAAGGTATATAAAGGTTTTATAAACATTCTCTATAATTTCTCTTCATTTCTTCTGTTTAAAGTACCTTTCCACCCGTAGCTGTACATTGCCAGTCGGCTTGGAGAAAGAAAGCAACTACACTTTACCATAGCTGACATACAGGAAAGATTCTGTTGATTTGGCATCAATTATTGAAAAAACAAACCCAGACAATCCTGGTGTCCACATTAAAGGAGCACCACCCACTGCGCTTATTAAGGCAACACTGTTTTGCCAAGCTAATAGCAACCTGTCTGTTTAGCAGCTGACTGAAAACTCTACCCAAGCATACAGCCTGACTAGCATAGTTTAACCAGATAATATCAGCTTTATACCACTGTTAGTCTATAAAAAGGAGCAAAAACAGCTTAAAGGGGCCTAGTCACGTACTATGACTAATTAAAAAAATAAAAAACACCAAAAACCAAACGTTCATCTTCAAATAAATCAAATATAGGCCAAGCGTTAGTTCCAATAGTGTTTACTGGTAAAAGAACTTTGCAGTGGGCAGGATAAGCAGACATAAACATTGCGTTGACGTCTGCCAGCAGTACCGCAGAACTATCAGAAAGCAAGATGGCGACAATTGATGCAGCTCCTGTAAGAACCAGCAGACCGTCCTGCAGTGCCTCACAGTGTAGTGACAGCTCAGCATGGTCAAAGACCAACCACATCTATATTTTAATAAGTTTTTTAAAAACCTGCCGATACTTTTTCATATCAGGGAACGCAAATTAAACACACACAAAAAAAAATGCTACTTCCCAGTAATTGCATTATCGATAACACCAGAATTTTATCTGACCTGGGCAAGAGAACGTTCCTTTCTCGCTCTGTTTATGCCAATCTGACCATCTAGCTTTAGCTCCTGCTTCAGTGAACACCAATGTTCATATTGTATTCTGTGCTACTTGTGTCTTTTCCCTCTTGGCAACTTTTTTCTTTTTTTGCGCTTTTGATCTTGGACTTTTCCCCCTTTCATTTTGCACCTCCGTTGGGCATTGCGGACTCACTCGGCCTATGCCTGCAGCTAAAAATTTTAATGGGACAGTTATATTCTGATATCATTTCTCACCCATAAAAACACCCACAAAAACAATACATTCTTCTGAAAAGTCCTTAATTTGGTCAAAGCAGGAGCATCACATCCCTTTTAAATTCACCCATAAGCCCAGCAAATGCCTGAGAGTCAACAATGCAATCCTAATCGGAAACAAACAATGTCATCATCTTGCCTAAACTGCACTAAAAGGCATCCACTCCCGTAATGTACGGACCTTGCCGCCGAAGCAATATTTTTGTATTGCAAATCACTGAATACAATGATTTAGTATCTTAATACCTGTCGGCTCTATTCCCCCCGCCTATTATAACCAAACTATTCTTTTGCCCCATCATAATATTGCAGGTTTATCCACAACAAACTGCCAGCTACCCCCCTCCACCTCCTCCCCCAACCCCTCCCTGACCAATATTTACGCAGTGGCAGGGCTCCTCACACGGTCCGAAGGGACAGGAGGGGTGTGGGGCGCGGGGCGGCTGACTGCTGTGCCTGAGCGCATGCTAAGAGATGATGGATGGCCTAGTCGATATGTTGTGTCTTAAGAGCCTGATTTCCTGCCAGTCCAATCACTATCCCTCCAGAGCCGGGCTCAGCTGATTGGACAACCAGAATAATTTTGCAGGCTGTGAAAACACTGCTGCCGTGCCTGTCTGTCAGAGCCAGTGACGAGACTCGGGGATTTTTTAAAGAGCAAGGGCCTCCCCAGGATTGGTTATGGTGAACGAAATAATAACAATAACCAGCAAGACTAAACAAAGGAGCAAGCACCTCTGGGAGAAGGAGATTGTGCAGAATTATTGTAGACCGTCTGATATTTTCCTTTCATCATTACACCCAGCAGTAACACTTTCATAAAAAAAAAGGGGTATTTGGACAGTTTAATGGCTCAGAAAACAAAATGAAAAAGAAGGAGGAGGAAGGGGGGGGGAGAAAGGGGTTTCCAGCTGTTGTTGCCTAAACAAGCAGAATACTGCATGCACTTGATACACATGACATCCTGTAAAACGCTGACAGAGAGAAAACAAAGGCAGAGTGAAGCTACGCCGAATCCCCTTTGGGGAGCTGATACTTTCTTCTAGATTGGTGATTAGGACACAATGGAAGTAGGAAGCTCCAAATACATGCGACTTTGTCAGTGACCTCGACGGGATCAGCCGCGGTGTCCTGGTGGCCTTGGGGGATTACACGTGTTACATTCAATAAAGTGAGGGCCCTCAATGTCAAGGAGAAAGGCAAACACAGCCATTAACCTCTCCTCTTCGATTTCTGGATGCTCGAGTGCTGCATGGCAAAACACCGCCTAATGCTGGGGTGGAAAGCTAAAGCAGATACCTGCGAGGAATTAAACAGGATACATTTAGTGGGATTATAAATGTTTAAAAGATCTAAATAAGAGATATCAAGGCCGTGGATACAGAATACCGACACGCAGCAGCAGGGAAAAAAAAAAAAAAAAAAGAAATCCAGCCTCTAACAGGAATACATTTATTCAATCGGGATAAATTTACATAAGGAAACTGTTTGCAGAACTAATGGTACCCCTGCTGTCAACAGTACAACTCCACTTCAGGCTAGGATAGCACTTCCTCCTCTTCGACACAGTTTCACAGGGTTAAAGCATACAGAGATGGGATCTTTGATGAGTCCTGTTTGCGCAATCACTTTGAATCTCTTTTCTCTTCAACTCATTCAACAGATTTTCTATAGGATTTTGTCCTGAGGACTGAGCCTGCCATGGAGGAAGGTTGATTTTGTGTTCAGTGAACCATTGCTGCGTTGATTAGGCCAACATATGTGATAATTATCCTGCTGAAAGATCCAATGATGATCTATTCTCAGTTTTCTGAGGCAGTGCATCAGAGGTTTTTGTTTTTTTTATGTCCTGGTGCTTTAAAGAGTTAAGTGAAATAGAAGAGAAAACCGAACACACAGCATCACAGATCATCCACCATACTTTACAGTGTCTATCAAGTGTTTGTTCCACATGTTCATCTTTTATGTCTCCACCTGAACACCTGAAGTGTTTGTTGACAAAAAAATATCTTAGTTTCATTTCACCAAGTCACAAACTTCCAGTGAAAGCCCCAATTAGTTGGTGCGTAGATCGTTGTAAAACAGTCGCGGTTAAAAATGCACTGAGAAATTGGCTTGTGACCAGATAGATGAGCCCCAACTACAGATCAGACAATGTTAAAAAAAAAAAAAAAAAAAAAAAAAAAAAAAAAAAAAAAAAAAACTGATATTTTTCTACTCCTTAAACATACTGAGCCACCAGGTCACAATGACAGTCTTGCGTGTGGATGCTGCTGCTAAAGTGATATGAGGACAAGCCATTATTAGTGTCTGTGGGGTGTTTAAAAATTAAGTAAGTAGAGGAGATGCAAGTGGGTGTTGAAAATGAAACTATTTTTACGTGTCGAGACAAATTAGCATTGTATTTAGTCCAAAAGAGAGACTTTCAGCAGCCAGGATGCCGTCGTTTATCTGTTTGTCCCTCCATGGACAGGCCTCCCCAGACCAACCCTGACCCACCACCAAACCAATCATGCTGAACAATGTTGCAGGCAGCAGAACACTAACCACAGCTTCTCCACATGAGCTCAGAGTGAACCTGCTCTTATCTGTGAAAAGATCCTGCTCGCCTAGAGTAACGGCCTGCCTCCTAGAATCTCCTCAATGCTCTTGAGACCGTAGGAGACACAGCACACCTTCTGAAAATGCCACGTACTGATGTGCCATCCTGGTGGAGTTGGACTACCTGTGCGTCCTCTGAAGGGTCCTGGTTTCGCTTCATGCTACAAGTAGAAACACTGACCCTGATCAAATAGAAGAACTACTAAAAAGCTGTCAACAAATAATGAGGAGGGAAAAAATTGGCTGTGGCCTCTACCTGCAAAGCCATTCATGTGTTGGGGGTCGCCTCATTGTTGCCCCTTTAGTGCACCTGTTGTTGATTTCATTACCAGCAGAACAGCTGACACTGATTAACAACCCCCTCTACCACCAGACTGACCAGATTAATACTCCAATGTCCGTATTCACAAAGATTCTCAGAGAGCTCCTCTCTTAGCCTAGATATTCCTTCCTAGGAGTCTGACGTGGTCTAAAGTGGTTTAAAAAGGTGGGAGGAAAACGATGGGCGCAGCGCCTCTGTCCGCACCGCTCTGGGAGGAGATTAGAGAAGTGTAATTGGTCCTGGTCACGTCTTGTCTTGATTTATTTTTAAACAGGCTGAAACTCCTTTTCATCAGTAAGTATGACATCTATGAACATAAGCATGTATACCCCAACATACAACTTGGAATATGTTTAAGCTCACAAACAAAGTCAGAAAAACAGTAAATCGTGTTCAGAGGAAAAATCCCATCCTGAAAACAAATGTGCAACTGTATGGGTTTCAAATTGACAGTAGTTATGTATTGCCAGAGAGATATTCATAAAGGGTAAACTTCCCTGCTGTTGAAGACTTTTAACCTAACTATTTTAATCACTTTTGATTTATTTTTTTTCATTCTAATTTAGTTTTCTCTTTTTTACCCTTCCAATTGTAGCAATTTAAGATATAAACCACATGTATAGGGGATTATAAAAACATTATTATTATTATTATTATCATCATTATCAATAATAATAATAAACACTCACTTTTCCAAATAAAATTCAAAGGGTTGCTTCTTGTGATCAGCACGCATATTATATATATATATATATATATATATATATATATATATATATATATATATATATATATATATTATAAATAGTATACTGACAACAAATTGTAGGCTTTCAAACATCTTTTTTAAAGTGCAACAAGGAGGGTTACTGTAAATGAATAATGTGAATATTAAGTGTAAACATTCACAGTAACCCCATGATGATCACAATGATAGCTGTCACGTTTACCTTGTGTTTGGAATGAATCCAGTGGTGATTCCTGCTGCCTGCTACTTAAAGGCTCCCACATACTCGTGCGTACTAAAGTTTCGGGACATCCACCCGACATGTTTGTACAAACTAGCAACATCTTTTTTGGCATATCTAACTTTTCTTTTTATGTGTGACACCCACACTCCAAGCTGGCAGCAGCAAGGATGCACAACATTGCAGTCATTCTTGCCTTATGTCACTCTCTTAGCCTACATGGGTAGAATGCAAACGGAAGGAAAACTGTTCCTTTATTGACCTTTTTTTTCCCCTACCATCGATATACATCTATCAATCGATATATATTGTTATTGAATTATCACACAGCCCTACTCTGAAGACATCCCAGCAGAAAACATTATAGCACAGCTTATGAATAGGAAATGTCCGTAGGTTGGATCGGATTTATTTAGTCTTGGGATTCTTTGTGAATCAGTGTACAGAGGTTTAACTGACTTGATGTTATACTCTAATTAAAAACTGCTCCTTTAATTATTTTGAAATGTGTACATTAAAAATGTCTCATTGAGTTGAAATTCAAACTAGGAAAGTTGGGGCTCGCAGAGCCACTGCAATTTCAGGATCCAGAATGTCTGCAGTGTTGGAAAAGTTGGTATCAACTATATATCAACTAGGTATCAACTTTGTTTTTTTAGTATATCTGAAAAAGTGCTGCACAGCCTCTATTTTTTCCCCAATATGCTCCTTCAGTTTTTAACCTATAAAATGCAAGAAAAATCAAAGGCAGCATAAATGCAAAGGGCTTAAAAACAACTGTCCTCCCCAATGAAATCCTGATTAGGGCTTTAATACAACATTGAGCCTTAAAGTCATGTTAACTGTATGGCAACATAAATATGGGTCTTTATCCAGCCTAGTTTGCCTGTGTCATGTCATGTTTATACCCCCAGGAAGCTAAGGGTCAAAAATTACTGATTAAAAGCTCCTGATAACTCTGATCATCTTTTTTAAAAAAAAAAGCATATTTACTAAAAAGTAACTAAAGCATACTCCATGCTTTAGTTACTTTTATTTTAAAGGCATTGTTGGGGGTACAAATAAATTTATTGACAGTATTATCCATAGCGTAAATTTACCCATAATAAAGACTGAATTTTATAGTGTGAGATCATGCTGCTGCAAAAAAAGATAAATTTAATGTGGATATTTACATATTTATTCTTTTCTTTCTTTACCAGGGGAGCCAATGTGTTTCCCTACTGCTGCTTAGCCTTATTTGGTTTAATTTCAATTATAAATCACTCGTTGTTGGTTAATTATGTTTGACAAAGGCAATACAACTGAGAGAAAAAAAAAGACATTAAACCCTAGGATTAAAAGAAGGGATAAATGTGGCGCAGAGTGCAACTTACTGAGGGAATCTATCTTTCAGCCTCTGCATACATTGCCGTGTCGGTCTCAGCTGCTCAGTCCACCTCGCTATCTCTTTATACTCAGCTCGGGACAGCCTCATCCTCAAGCTCCTATCGTATCTAAAAGCACAAAGAAGAGCAGAGAAATTAGCCAAAGGGCGTCAGGAGTCTGGTGTTAGGAGCAGAACTGACAGCTGTCAGAGCCAGCTGAGCTGCTATCAAACTTAGCTTCATGTTAACACACACACCACGGCAAAGAGCTCGCACAAACATTTCCTCCTGTCTATACAGAGTTATTACACGTTTCAGTAAACAGCGCACAGTAAAATAATATTCGAGTTGCTTAACTAGCATGTAAAATGCATTGTTTACCCTCAATTCCTGCTGCCTGTGGATATCCTCCGATAGCTGCTTCCCGCTAGCAAGTTGAAGCAGAAGCGTTGTTGTGAGGAGCGCTTTGATTGGCTCACCGGTCGCCAGGGGGTACAGTAAACCGGCAGATGATTGGTGATTAGGTGACGTAGAGCGGCGCAAGCGTGAATCCTATTGGTTCCAGCGTCTGGCTGTGTACACAAGGGCTGTCTCGGTTGCGATCTGCTTTTCAGCCCCTGGACCCTGAAGTGCTACAACTCTTGAAATACAGGTAGGATGTCAGAGATGAAAGGAAGACGTACGGATGTTTTTTTGCAATGTAGTCTGCATCACACCGAAATAAAACAAAACGCATAATTCAAAATACTACTTGTAAAGATAGTAAAACAAGTTATTGTTACTGCTTTATTTAGATATTTAATTGCGTTTTTTCTGTCTTGCTGATTCAACAGTTTAAGGAGATTTCAGCTCTAGTACTTCACCTGGTGAATGAAGGGCAGGGCCAGTTTATTTATAAAGCATTGTTCAGTTACAACACGATTCAAAGTGCTGTAAAGGAGTGTCCACCTAGGAGCAATGATACAGAGCCGCCTGGCCCTTTTGGCCAATATCGGCTAATGCTAAGGGATAATATGCTGTATTCACATCTGGCTGGCAAATGCTTTCCCTGCTTTTGATAGTTTATTAAATTCACTTTTCAGCTCTATATCAGAATTTTGACCTTGGTTGCTTATTGTGTTCCAGTTCAAACTGTCTAAAGCGTTAGCCTCGTGAGACCATCCTGATCTCGCGAGCTTTCAAGGTTTCACTCGCAGATCAGTCTGGATACTCTCCGTTGAAGAAAATTTGGAGCCGTTCACCAAACGAACGTCCAATCAGCGTTGGCTTTGAGGCGGGTTGAGGTGTGACGCAACGGGAAGCGCGTCAGTTCAGTCTTAACAACATGGCGGCTTCAGCCGATGAAACTAGCGTTAGCGTGGCTATCGAGCAAGTTTTATCGGAATTACAGAGTATTTCTTTGCTGAGTTAATGAGCCTTTACCTGCAGCAGCAAGAGTAGCTTGGCTTGTGGTTGTGTTTTCGTCGTCGCTCTGTTACGAGCGACGACGAATCTGATTGGTTCATTTGGCCCGTCTATCACCAACATAGGCCAATCAGCTAACCAGTATTTTCGCCCCTTCCCAAAATTACTTCAACGGAAGGTTTCCAGATGGATATGCGGAGCAAATCTATCTGGCGGAGTCAGGTAACTAAAGCGTGATAATTGCTTTAAACTTCACATCAGTGTTAAAATACACACCATGATTATTATTAAAAAAATACTCCATCACTTAGCAATCCCGCACTCCATATTAGACTTACTGTTTCCTTGCACCTGCTTATCAACATTTCACTGTAATGACAATAGAGTTCATTGTGTGGCATGCATAGTAGACTACATGTGTCTATTAGCTTTTCAGCAGTTTTCAAAGAATCATAATTTTCATATAACAGCTTTTCACATGTTCGTTTGAGATATTTAAATACAGTTTCTACAAATCTTAGGCTATCAAGAGATATCACAACTTCAGCAGCTGTAAGGACTCCCGCTGTGCCCTCCACCTCAGAAATGACCAGGTATGCACCACCAGGAACAAACGCTGTACCACTGGACCTTCTCTAACTAATTTAGTACGAAGAGAGTTACTTCACGGAGGCCCATTTTTATTTAGTTGTAAGAATATTGATATTGTGATTCAGATTTTTAATATTATTTTTAATTTGTTAAGCATGCAAATTGGGTGATATGTCTTCTTATAAATGAAAGACAGCAGTAAAAACAACACATTTCAAATCTAAGGGGGAATACAATGTAAATTCTCAAATAGGGTGCCATATTGGGTAAGGGCGGCTCTGCGAGTGATGTGAGTTAATTTTGTCACATTTCTACTTTGATAGGGAACACGTTCAGCTCCTTTGCTCTGACAAAACATAAACTAGTGTAACAGTTTGAATACAATACATTGGGTCAGATTTTAAGAAATATTTCTGAACATAAATAGTGTTACTTTAACAGCTACAACTAGATACTTAATGGAAGTAGTTCAATTCCAGGAAATTACTAAGATCATTATGCGTATGTGGGTTGTCCTCGTGTGAAAAAGAATGAAAAAAAGAAAAAAGAAAAAGAAAAAAAGAATGAAACATTAGTAAGTGGTTGTAATTAATGCATAAAACAGGGAAATAGTAAAAACGTTTAAATGTACTTCAATAAGGTGACACAGAACACCTTAACGCACTTTAGAACTATAAATATAAAACTTTCTTCTCTCACGTCTTGTCTTTTTATTGTCACTATTCTTCCTTTATCTTGGGTAAGGACTTACAAAAGTAACCCTAAAGAGTAAGAGTTGCATGGATTGATTTATTTGTGTGCAGTGATTTGCTTGTGACAAGACAAATTTTACATTTACGTCCCACCAGGACTGTAAGGTCTGAGTCTGAAGGGGATCAGCCGGCAGCAGCTTCAGGCATGCGCTGTTTATTTGTAGTCTGGATGCAGAGGGGCTCCAGCAGGGAGGAACTGTTGCTTGAGGGCTGGGCCAAGTGCTTTTGGACGGAGAGGGTCCAAGGGCATCAATTGCTGTCACTGAGATGAATAAAGGTTAACGTACATCATTAGCGCTGCGGTGCATCTTATCGATTAATGCGTGTCAAATGGCGCCTTTAATATACACTGGCCGCTTCTTGCCAAAGTGCACCGAGACAAGACAGGTTATCAGACTCCAGCCTTGGGAAGGCTTCTCAGAAGCATCAATGTTTCTGAATAGCACAGCTTTAAACCACGGTACCGTTATGAGCGATACATGCGTTCACGTCAGGGTCGCCAATAAAACCAGAAAGTATCACAAGAGTTGTGACTAGTCGCTTTTTTGGGGATCGGCATGCCACTTTGGTCCGAAAACCTGCTGAATACAGAGACAAAGTTGCTAACTTTGCAAAACTAGCTTATGCTGTTAAAGTATTTTTTTTTTTAATTAAACTATCTTTGAACATTTACAAATGAAAATGACTGATTAAGATTTTTTTATGTTTTGAATGGCTACTATTTAATACCCTCCAACATTTCTTTTTTATTGCATGACTTTTAATTTACTTAAGTTTCCTGTCACCTGACCAGCTATGACAAAACACATCAGCGATGGTGATACATCGCAGGGTAACAAAACGTCACAATAACAACAAGCACATTTATTTTAACCAGTAAACATTTGCTTTGCATTTGCTCAGTGAAAAAATGCTTCAGCCTTCTCTTTGCTCCTTAAAACAGCAATGAGGCTATGTTGTAAATGTTTTCTTTTCCTTTAAATTCTGATGTTTTCTAGCGGTGTATTTTAGGTGATTAAAGGACTATTTCTTTAAGGCCAATGTGTCTAATGCATCCCTTGGGTTCAATATAATTTTAAAATGTGTCCCAGCAGCACTAAATTAAGCCCCAATTAGCACTATATATCAATAATTGAGATTTATGTGTCTTTAAAGATGTAAATGCAGCCTCCTGTTGGAACGTTTACTTTATGTTATTTAGCTTTTCTCCCTTGCAAGTGGACAATGCACCGAAAGCCTCCGTCTGACCTGTGTGGCATCAGAAAATAGACTGTATTGTTGTTGGGTGGTGTAATATGATGTCTGAGATGAGCTCGAGGTCTCGAACAGCGTGTTCACCAGCACAATCCGTCGGTCTGAAAGGGCTCAGCGCTCCGTGGTTGCTACAAAAGGGGAGCTGTGTAGCGGGATTGCTGCGTCCAGATAAGATCAGGGCCTCTGAGGAAGTCTGCTCTGATTGCTACAAAGGGCTGAGGTCAGGGGCTGGAGAAGCAGTTTATTCATCTAGGTATCAGAGGATCAGGGGGCTTTGGTGGGGAGCAGCGTGTTTAATAGGTATAAAAGAATCCATGTAATGCAATGGAATAAAAAGATCAAAATCAGAGAGGGGGGTTTGAAGGCTGTGCACTGTAATAGCTCCAAAAGCCAGGGGATCAGAGATTTTGTTGCAGCGGTATCTTACTCTTTTTTTTTTCTTGAGTGCAATACAGTGTGTGTGTGTGCGTGTGCACGCGTGTTGGCGTGCATCTCCGACTGCGATGAGAGCTATCCCGGACCGCGTCTGAGGCTGAAGTGATTGAGGGGATGCAGTGAAATGATGAGAGCTTCGGAGGCTGAGAGTAAACAGGGCAGCGGCACACCCAGTGTCGCTAACCAGCTGTGAAGCCTGCTCACAGTGGGAGATGAATTTACAAAGGATGTGTCCCTCTGATATCCAGGCGGGGCTGCACTGATCTCTGCTTCACGGCTCTCGGCACATCATTGTAGTGCTAAGCACTGAGCCACTAATGGTACTTAGATACCTTAATGGCAGGAAAACATTTACATTTTGCTTGTAGCACAGGGGGACATGGCTGCGGACATGTGTGTGGGGCAAAAAAACAAAAAAAAAAACATTTTTCTCTCATCTTTCTTTTTGTTTGTTCAACAGTATCCTGCAGAAAAATTTAATAATATGCAACGATGTGTAATTTCATTTACTAGCGCAGTTTAAAGTTAAAGGACCAGACTCAGAGCGCTATGGGGTTCTCACAGTGTGATAGCTGGTATTTACATTAAGGCTTTGAGTTAAAAATGTTTGATCTAACTAATTTTATTTAAAACAAAAGCTACGCTTGTCTCTTTGTCTCCTAACACAATACAGAGAATATTATCAATATAACGTTTTTTTATATTTTGATTTCGAGACACAGACTTAACCAAAAATATAAAATAAATCCAGTTTTTAGTGCTTGTGAAAATTATTACATTCTTGCCATTCTACTCAGGCATAGCTCATAGCTGATTGGTTGCGTAATTAGTTAGGCTATTTGCTCAGTTAGAAGTTGCAGTCAGCTGCTTTTCACACGTGTCAGTGGTGACTTGCTATCTGTTGTAACAAAATAGCAATACCTTTAATATAGGTGGTCGCTTCAGCTTCCACACCTCAACTGTGTCTTATTACCTGGTAATGTGTCTAAACAGCGGAAATCTTCTTTCTTTTAAGCAAAATAAAAATATAGTAGCCTTCTTCAAGGCTACTGACTAACAGTGTGCAGCAATAGGTAGGGGAGGGGCAGTGCAGCTGTGCCAACAGCAGGAGAAAACACTTTTTAAACTGCAGGAGGGATGTGGCTTCTGGTGTCAGTGGTTTTGAAACCATGACGTTGCAAAACCTTGGTTACCGTGATTAACTATGAGCCGGCCCATTACTAAAGAAACAGACGTTCTAAAATGTGCTAACATTTAAATTATCAGGAATATTACCATATAAACATGATGAATATGTAGAAATTCAATAGTACCACATAATTCCCCCCTCCAATATTGAGCAAGTCCTGCCATTTAAAATCTCAGATCAGACACGGGGCAAATTGTAGGCAGGAAATGCCTCTAGTATTAGCAAGGTATCAGATTCACTCTCCCCACTTCCGGCAACCCCTCAGAGGATGACAACCCATAAAAAGCCCACATCCATATTTTGCATCCCCCCCAAGAAAAGATATTTGTTTCACCCCAGCTTTAAAATCCCCAATTTCATCATCCTTTGTCCAAAGTTAATTAAAGAGGCATGCAATTAAACCCAATTGTGCTTACCCTCTTAACATAAGCACGCACACATTTTTTGGCTGTAAATTGTTCGATTCAAACTCGTGGCAAAGGTGAGCAAATACAGCCCATTATTAGGGCAATTGATAATATTTTGAAACTGTATTTCTGTCCAAGCGGCTAGATGCAGAAACAAAGACTGCAGCGCCGAGCTCATTAATCATAGTCAACGGGCTGTCCGGGTGCAATTTGCATGACCGAGGTGGCTGCACATGCTGCTGTTCAGATAGGCTGCTGGATCTGCCTCGGTTTGGCCAGGCCGTTAACTCTGCGTCAATCAAGGATAGCCCAGTAACAGTATGACGGACGAAGAGGGGGAAAAAAACATTTTCTTCTCATTACCCAACACTTCTTCTTCTGCTCTCTTTCTGTTTTTTTTTTTTTTTGTTTGTTTTTTCCAGCCCGATTTCCTATTCTGGCTGGGACTGATACTATTGTGGTGAATAGAAAAAAGGTAAAAAAATAAAAAAAAAGCTGGACAACAATAAAACACACACAAAGCATGCTGATGGATGTTCGGTTGTATTGACACTCCATATTAATTAGGTGTGTATCGTCCGTAATAATCGGAAGTCCTTTCATCAATGAGGAAAAGCTATTTTTATGATCATTTTCGACATCTTTGATCCATTTTAACTTGAGATAATTGGGTTGAGGCGTGATGCAGAAAAGTTCAAAATGAAGCAGTTTCACAAAGCTGTAACCTTACCGCTGGGTCTATAATCCGAATTCCTATTATCTCATCACAAGCTTTTTTTTTTTTTTTTTTTTTTTAAAGAGAGGCAACTTGAATTTTAATTGTTACTCCCTAAAAGCGTGTGTCAGTGCTTTCAAGCCTGGTTATGCGTATCTGTAGCAGACATTGAAGTGTGTTGTGCGTCACCCACCCACCATCACCACACAGACACGTGAGCGCGGCCCGCGTCTGGTCTGGCCCCTCACTGCTTGTCGGGGATCATGCTGTCCCCCCCCCCCTGCCCCACCGATCCCCTGATATCCTGGAGGCATTTTTCTCATTATCAAATATTGTTTGATGTCTTTGTTTCTTGATGATTAACCATGGTCACCACTGGTCTGGATTGTTTGAAATTTAATTTTGGGAGGAGGGTTGGGGTGGGGTGGGCTGGGGTGGGCTCTCAAGTACCTGCAGGAAGGCCGACTGGTGGGGAGGACACCCGTGTTTTATGCGTGCCATTTTCCACGCTGAAATGCAAGAGGACGCACATTGAATAAACACAATAAATCCTGGAGAATCATTAATGGAGCAGCAGTCCTTTTTATGACTATTGTTGCTCAACGTTGAATCGAGACGCAATAAATCCAGGATTTTATGCAATGAGCCCAGTTTTTTTTTTTTTGCGTAACCGTGATGAGGCTCAACGTGACTCTTTGTCTGCGTATATTTTTTAAAAGCCAATGCAAATATTTGTTGTTCCAAATGATGCTCGTCGCAGCGTCTTCCGGCGCTCCTCCTGACAATGACTTTGAGCGTAATTTTAGCCTCACGAAGACAAACCGCTCGCATTGGGAATCAAGGATTTATGATTGAATAAACTTTGCGAGCAAACAAATAGGGAAACAATGCTCTCCCCCTAATGCCAGCATGTCAAAACTATATTGAATACATGAAATATCTGTGTATCTGAAGCCTGAATAGCAACCATTATATCGGTGTAATGATATTATCCCCAGAAATTTGGAGTGAAAGAAAAATGGCAGAAATGAGTGGTACCATTGTCTGCCCCGTTTTATTTAAACAAATTGCACGAGCAGAGCGGGAGAGAGAGAGAGAGAGAGAGAGAGGGAGAGGGAGAGACACAGGCTGATGGAGGCAAAGAGAGACAAAAAGAGAGAAAGTGCTCAGTGAATGAAAGGTTAGGCGTCGTCCCGTGTGTTTGTGTTGTCAATAACTGAAGAAGGCTGTCAAGAAAGTGGGGAGATAAAGGTCAATAACTAAGGCAAATGTGTTCGTGTTTGTTCGCTCCCGCTGATAGTGCAGCAAACGTCAGAGCCTGTGTCTGAAACCTGCACAATAACACAAATAGTGGGGCTACAGCAGTGGAATAGTCATTATTACTAGTATTATTATTGCTGCTGCTGCTGCTGCTGCTGCTGGGAGTGCGAAGGGAAACCTCAGCACATGGCTGTGACAGCCAGCTCGGTGTCACTCAAACATCACTCCGTAATGAAACGTGCCAGAGATCTGAAACAACGATGATAAAGTGTAAACATGCGGAGATTAAGCTTCCGCATTACTGTGACGTTTGTCATATGATCTTAAAGCCCTCTAAAGCCTGTTGCAGGAAATAATGGTCAGGAAATTCTACATTTTGAAACGCTTAACTGTTTATTGGATGCTTTTAATGATTCAGTCCTTTTTGTAAAAAAAATACCGTCTAGATTCCTATTTTTTTTGTATTATAATTAATAAACAAAACAATAATGATAAATTCTAAACATGCAGAGATTATGCTTCCAGTTTGACATCATCGTAACCGTTCAGAGCTTGACGCCAGACATAATGGATGCCTTTAACAAAGCATTTTTTTTTTTATCCTTTAGATTTCTTAATATGTTTTGTATCATAATTGATACATTTTTTATGGTCAAGAATTTTGTATATTTTTCCAACCAAAATGATGTGGATTGAATGCCTCATAAACGTATGGCAGAAGCAGAGTATAAATAAAAAAAAAAAACAACTGGTGCATTAAGCCATATATTATACTTGAATGCTTTTGCCTCAGCTTTACTATAAGAAATGTATGTCTGTGTTTTTTTGTTTTTTGTTGAATGGCTCTACTACAGACTCGTTTTTCAAAAATATTGTTTTTAAATGTAATTTTCTGTAAGTATTTCAGAAGAACATTTTATTTCATGGAAACTTGTTTTTTTTATTTTTTTTCTGGGGATCGGGGGGATGCATGTCACCATCCTGGACTAAGAGAGATTTGTTACAGCACGTTTTTGAGGCAACTCTCTATTATACACATCTTAAAAATAAAACATTTGACATTATTTGGTTGAATGTAACCTTTATGAAATTAAATATACAAATAACAATAATACATTGATTCAGCACTTTTTATTATATTTGTTATTTTATATTTTACATTAATATAGGATCAGTTTGTATCAATTTATTACTTTCACAAGGCACAGTTTTTATTACTTATAGTGGAAGAGAATAACTTTGCTCTTGATAATTTCACCATTTTAAAATGGCATTTAGTATTTTTGAAAAAAAATAAGACAAAAAAAAAAACAACAACATTAAATAAGGCCCAATTTCTGCAATATATTGTTAAGCTGTTTTGCTTCAATTCATCAGGCATTCCCGTTATTTGTATAAACGCTACAGTCTTGTTTTATTCTACTGCTATTTAGTGCATTTTCGTAGCCTTGAGAGCAATAAACGTGCAATTAACAGACTTAACTAATTCATGAGGAACATTGTAAACCCAACAAAAGGCGTAAGTACTGTACAGACACCACTGTCACTGGTGAATATTGTTATTGTGGTGCTTTTAATTGCAGACTGAGGAGGAGGAGGAGGAGGAGGAGGAGGAGGGGGAGGAGGCCGTGTGTTTTGAATATAGGTCTTTGGTTACCATAGCAAAAAAAAGAAACACAAGCTTCCCACTTATATTTAACGTCAGAGGGTACGTGGAGGTGTTAAATTTTCTACTTTAACCCAGTTGCAAAACTAATGACCCTTTTTAAAACACAAAGACAGCAGATAGTGAGCAATAATTCCTCAGGCAGCAGCGTGAAATCCTGCGACCATTCAGCCTGATCTGTGGTCAAAGAAAAGGTCCCGCTAGTTTGGTTTCCCATTTTCACACAAGCTTCCTCTTCTTAGTTATTATTATTTTTTTTCCATCTGCTTTAACTTTTGTCATTTCGAAATCAGCCCTGAATAAGCTTATTCTCTGTATGAATCTGCGGTAATTAAAGCTATAAATCAGGTAAAGTATATTGCCTGAAAAGGCTGATTAAAATCCCTGCCTCGCATTCTGGGCTTTTTTTTTTCTTTTTTTGTGTGTGTGTGTAAACGTGAGAGGTTTTCTTTGCTGTTGTCCGCAAAATTTGCAAACGTGTCTCTGTGTTTTCTACGGATGGAGCAGAAATGTACCTGTAGTAGGTGGATAAAGTCCATAGGGGAAAGCAGATCCCTCTGCCTTTTGTCGCACGCTCCCCAGTCAGTTTGTTTGTTGTTTGTGGAGGGTCGTAGCGGTTTACATTACATATGATTATGTAAATCTGGAGCTGTTCCTGCGCATTAAGGGTCGATGCATTTTCACAATCTTTTCTACAGCAGTCAAGTTGCTATTTCGGAATGCTTTTATTATTTGAGAGTGCAACAAAGAAAGTCTTTTGTTCACTCTTTGCCACACACACACACACATGCATATAAGCATAGGCAAACACACATACACATACACTCCCAGAGATGTGCACTTTTTCTGCTTCTGTCCATGACTTACTACTGTCCCCTAGTGGCGCTATCCTCCACAGCCTCGGTATCCATTTCCATCAACTTTCCACACTTCCATTCACCTGACTTCCTCTGTCCACGTCATGCTCCCTCCCTTTCTCCCTGTCTTATCATACTCAAACATTTAAAGGGCTGATTTGTTGTATTGTATGACAGAAAGCTCCAATTATGCATTGCTGTGTCCACAGCGAGTTTGCTTTCAATGGAGGGTTCAAACAGAGTCAACAAAAACAGGAACCCTGATGTTTTGTGGCTATTGTGAGGCCAGGGCTCGTGTCAATAAGGTATTGTTTGGTCAGAGTGCCACGCCGAAACTGCAGGGAGAATGTTATCAGACCTGTAGAAATTGGCCGTGTGTGTAATAGTGTTAAAATGCAAGGAGGGTTGTTTGAGCAAGCACAACACAAGTGCGCACAAGGAATAGGCCTCAAATGCTTCTTGTCAGTGCTTTAAAAAAAAAAAAACGGAGCCACATAAACTTAACCGTTTTCTTTAAGAACAAGAATCACTGTGATGAAATAAATTATTGCAATTTAACCAGTAAAATAAGACATATTTTTGGGATGTTATTGGAGCTTAAACCCCCCCCAAAAAAATTTATTTTAGCTCCAATCTTATGTAAAATATACAAAAATGAAGCTACTGTTTTATTGCTTGGCTCAAATTAATTAAATATATTTCTCCTATCATTTACTTAGGTTCTATGTATTCTTTTGTGCGTTGACCTAAAGTTAAATTATCAATATTGGTTAATTTATATTTTATCAATCAAATGGAGACACAAAATAGTTTTGCACAATTAACAGGATAATATAAAGTAGTCATTCTTATTAATCATTCTATACCTACATGATTAGATTCATGACAATTGGTTTTGGTTAAGACATTAAACATGGTTGAACTTTTTAAATTTATCTCACTTAGCCTACTAAAAATCTGTGCTACTCTTGGTAGCACGTAACCTGTTTTCCTGACTAACAGCTTTTCAAATACCACATTTTACTAGTTTTTAATTATCCGTGTTAGTTCATTTGTTTGTTTGTTTTCTGTCTTTTTTCTTCTCTGTCTGCGATTTCTGTCTGAGAAAAGGGATATATTAATAAACTTTGATTTTAGCTAATATTGGCAGAGACAGCCTTGGATTTAAGAAGCTCAGCCTGCTAGCAAGTTCTGTTTTAGCATTCGCACAGTTACTAAACTATGAATAAGCACAGAACATTTAAATGTATTTTAGTATTTTAAATCTATTCTATACCACGTCACATGTAAACTGTTTTCCTGACAACCACAGGTCTTTCTAAATACAAGAACCTTTTTAGAATATATGTTTTATTTGTTTTTAACTATCCATATTAGTTCCTTTGCGTTTTTAGCCTTTTAAATCAGATTTTAATTTTTATGTTGTCTTGGAAAAGCACCTACTTTGTGATTTTTCTTTGTGTTTTATAGATAAACTTTACTTATATTTAGGGTGTGCCATTCATTGGCAACAACAGCCTGAGGCTTAAGAACTGTAGTGTGGTTTAGCATTAGAACTGTTGCTAAACTTATTAAGGCATAAAATGTTACCAAATACATATAAACGTTTTGAATATATTCTAAATGCATGGCAGCAAGGTCTGCACAGTGACACAGTGGGTAGCTCTGTTGCCTTGCTGCATAAAGTTTCTGGGTCTTTCTGCATGGAGTTTGCATGTTCTCCCTGTGCATGCGTGGGTTCTCTCCGGGTACTCCAGCTTCCTCCCACAGTCCAAAAACATGACTGTTAGGTTAATTGGTCTCTCTAAATTGTCCTTAGGTGCAATCCTGGAGATAGGCACCAACACCCCTCGCGACCCCATGAGGGATAAGTGATTCAGAAAATGGATGGATGGATGGGCATGGCAGCAACAATTTCAGGTTTAAGAAGCTCAGCTTGCTGATCGCGCTTTCTCTGGACCTGAGGTCCCACACAGACTGTTTGGAAGAAGGCCCAGCAGAGACTGGACTTCCAGCGGCAACTCAGTACAACCTTGGACAGGAGCTGCTAGAGTTCAGTCTGTTTTGTGCACATCATTCACTGTGGTGTTCGGTTCATTCACAAAACATGACAGATCCAAAACTAGAGCGAACAATTAGATCGGGGCTGACCTTCTCTTCAAAGAGCAGCTCTGCAGACCCCACACATCCTGCGTACAAAAAGTTTAGACACTTACCTTCAGGCTGGTGCTACAGAGTCCAAAAAATCCCAAATCCAAAAAAAGGCTAAAAAATAAAACAACTGGACTTCTTGTTTTATTTTTTAATAATATTTAATTTTTTTTGGATTGATCATGGCCTCGATGACTGATAATCTTCACCAACATCAGAATAGAAGTCCAGACCTTTTTTGGACTACAGAGACAGGTTCTTCCCCCAGTAAACAACAGTCAGAGTGCCCATGCCACGCTTATTCACACCAATCCAACCATGTCTTCCTTTTTTTCTTTTTCTATAAACATGTATGTATGCATATTTGCAAGAAAGAGATTTCCTTTTTTGTATAAATGTACTAAAATGTTTTCATTGAGAGCAAAGCGGAACCGAAGTCACATTTCTTGTATGAACCAACTCCGTGACTAAAGCTTGTTCTGATTTCGACTTTAGCTTTAGTACCGTTGCTAACAAACTTGAATTCTTGCTTCAGCACAGAATTTATTACAGCTAAAATCTGCATCACAGTCATTAAATTTCAGTCAGGTAGATGCTCAGTGAAAAAATCTATATAAATATGTCAGGGTGAATGAGAACTGAACCGTTGCCAACAGCATCTCAGTTAATATCAGCTAATATCAAACCAAAAATGTTGACGTATTATATATTACAAATCAAATTCCGCTCCTGTTTTTATATTTAGAAAATAATGTGCTTGATAAAAAATATTTTTTTTGTCATATTCCTTATTATATTTCACCTTGTAAACGACTTCTCTACAATTTCCTATTTTAAGTTAACTAGAACCCATATTCATTTCAAACTTTCAAACAAAATCTTTATGTTGTATGATATGTTTTTCTTCTCTGATCATTGCTATTCAGTAAGTAAATTTGGATGATAACCTGGAGCTGTGCTAATAAATAAATAGGCCAGGATCCCCTGGCAGGGCGCAGAAACACACAGCCAAGTCAGTCATGTCAAAAGTCCAATTACACAGGTTACAGTGGATGGCACCTCTGTCTCCAGTGCCTCGTCCCTCCTGGGATAGCTTTTCAATGAGAGGGCTATCACTCAAAGCCAAACCACATTCATTCATTAGTCTGTTAAGATGGCCATCAATTATTCATCAAGAAGGTGGCCAGTGGATTATTACTGTCAGCAGTAGGCTTATTGTAGCAAAGGTTGATTATGGCTTGCTTGATTTAGCGTGATCTACTGTTTGGGCTATCAGACAGAAGAGACTATTTAAAACACAAAGCAAAATACATCTAAAAGCGAAGTTCTGTTAAGAAGTAGGTCACCGTGGTTTACTTTTGATTCGGTGCATCATTTATTTATTTTTTATTTTTGGTTTATCTGTAAAATACCCTTAAAACCACCCCTTCTCCTGTCACTCTGTTTTTTTTTTTTTTTCATTGTGCTCACAGCTTCGTTTCCTTCTTTTTGTCCATGGCATCATCCCAGAAATTTACACTCACACCACTCTGTAAAGAGGTTTTATTAGAATGTTAAACAATCCTGTGGGGATTTTTCTGTAAAACTATATGGGGCTAGTAGTAAAATAGTTGTGCTAGCCCCGTAGGCAGACACAGTCCTGACATGACTGATTGGGTTAATGTGTTTCTTATTTCATCAATATAGGTAGTGAGTTTTTTGTAAAAAATATTAAATATTTCATGAAAATGTTAACTTTTTCTGTATTTGTGTCTAAATGAAAAATTACATATATTATAATTTTACCCAAAGGCTTTCTTCACACAACTCACAAGAAAAAAACTTTACCTCACAATGAGGTATTATTGTATCATTTTTCCAGTTGAGAAATCTGAATATGAACCTACTTGTCCCTTTCAAAGACCCACAGAGCGCCTTTTGACAACATGCACATGATTCAAGCTTCTTTTAAGCAAACAAGTTGCAAGTGAAGCAACATTTTAGCAAATACAGACCTTTGTGCCTTGCGGTATGAGCATCCTGTTGCAAAATTACATTTTGGTCCCATATTTGCAGGGTTTGTTCAAAATACCTTTTTGCATTTAGCAAACTGCTGTGAATATTAACTGTAAATATACATCGTGTGAAGAATCTCATTATTTACTTTAATATAGTGTCATCAACACAAAGTAGAGCAGAAACACCAAGTGGAATATTAAGGAGAAATGGTTTTTACCTATTTGTTTATTTATTTCTTTGCAAATAATTCTTCAGCCAGTATAGCTGACGATCAGTCAGATCAGATGGAGGACATCAGTAGACATCAGTTTCACAGCCTGACCACAGCCTCTCTATTGGATTTAGGTCAGCTTTTTTTTTTTTTACTGTGCAACCAAAAATCAGAAATATGCTTTAATCGTAACCATTCTATCGTAGCTCTGGGTGTATGTCTTTTGCAGCCTCTAATAGTTTTTCTCAGGATTAAATTCTTCCTGTCAGCTCTGAACAGCTTTCTTGTCCCTGCTGTAGAAGCCATCCCCACAGCCTGATGCTTCCACCACCGTGTTTCACAGTAGGGATGACATGTTTAGGTGAATATGAAGTGTTTTAGTACTCCACCACAAAGTCAAAACTATTCTTTCTGCTTTGGCTTTGCCTATCCCATAAAGTCCCACTTGAAAACATTGACATTTGTGGGGTTAATGTTAAGTTCAAGAGGTATGGATACTTTTGCAAGGAAGTATATGTGACATTTTACTGGCTTTATACTCTACCTTAACATATATATTTCTACTTTAAATTTCTAAAATCTTAACACACACATATCTTCTTTTTTTATTTATATTCATTGCTCTGTAAAAATGCTAAACTGCTTCCCATGGAAAGTTTTCCACAAACAATTTGCTGCGAGTGTTGAAACTACATCGCGGCATCCTGTAACTCAATGGCTCCCATTATATGGGTCGGAAAAAGTCATTTAGAAGACAAAAATCCGGGGTGTGTCAGAGTTCAAATGAAAGATAAGCACAGAGACGAGTTGACAAAGTGCAGACTTTCAACTTGGTGTTTCGGTTAGGATCCACAGCAGACACTTTCCACAGTGAAGTCTGTTTGAGATGGTTAAAAAATGAATTAATTCCCGCATCGTACAAAGACACTCACAACATATTTGCATTTTTTTCAAGGATCAAAGTCACCGGCCGTTTTAATTCCTATAGACTGTGGCCTGCGCATGCACCCTGTTTGCATCTCCCCGTGGATTCTCTTAATCTTGTCTTCTCTGTTTCCCCATCTCTGTACACCACCTCCTCACTGAGACTCTCTGAAGAAGGTGTCTAATTTAGTGGCTAAGAGGTGGATTTATTTCTGGGCTAGTTATGGAGAAGGTTGCTCCCTCGAGAAGTCCAATGACTGTTTACGGGCGCCCTGACAATGCCTCAGCAGATGATGAAGCACCTTCCGGGCTTCCTACCATGTCTCTTCCATCCCTCTCTGTCTGTTAGCTCGCCTTCATACACTTTGCTGTCTTTCTTCTTTTACTCTCCCTTCCCTCCACTTCTTGTCTCAGCCTTCCTCTCCTTTGCCCTTTGTCTCTTCTTATTTTTCTTTCCTCTGCAAAACCACATTGTCCCTGTTTGCTTTTGCATTTTGCAGCCGTTCCCACTTTTTCTCCCTGTAGAGCAGGCCCTATCTGCACACTCTGTCTGCTCCTGAGAATAAGAGAGCTTTCCTCTTTGTGTCTCTCTGCAATCCTTCTTCTTTTACACGACACACACACACACACACACACACACACACACACAGAGAAACATAGATATATGAACCAGCAAACAGAACTGTGGTCAGATTTTGTTTATGACGGGGAAAGGCAATATCGAGATTGTTTCAGAGTAGTGTCATCAGGTGAAATGTATCGCTGTCAGGAGTATGTTTTATGTGTCTGAGTCCTCGGCCGAAGCCATTTTGGGAAACAGAAAATAAAATCTCATATGACCTCCTCTGGTATAAAAAGTAAACTATCAGCTGTAAATCCGATACGCCGCCACGGTTGCCTGTGCGTAGAGGAGGAGCGGAAATGAGCTCTCCATGACCGAGAGCTTATACACGTGTCTCATATGTGTGTTTAAAAAATATCACTCTGTCATATAATCGCCCGACATAAAGATATTAAAGTTTTTTGTCAAAAGAAGATTGAGATTTTATTATTTTCTTAAACTTAAACTTGGTGACACTATAAAAAGTTACTCTCGGTAACAGAATACATGTAAATATATTTTTTTCTATTTTCTTTTTATTATAATCTAAAAAAAAACATATTTACATGTTTTCTGAAACCTCTAATCCGTTTATGCTTGCGCCTGCAGAAATAAAAATCTGAATGCAAGGCATTGGTTTTGCAGCTTGTTAATCTGGTGCGCTGTACGATTTTTGCACCTGTAATTAAGTGTCGGTTTGTGCAACAGACAAACACTAATAATAGCAAGAGCTTTTCTGGGGGAACCCACTGGCAGCAGAAACCCATCCATCAATGTCCCTAATGAGGCCACATCCAGATTAGCCGGTGGAGGCTCCCTGGACTGCTTTGTCTCATTTCCAATGCAATATCATATGCGATATGATAAACACTTGAAAAAACACAGTATGAGCCAACCCAGTGAAAATAATCAGATCGGGTCTTACTACGTCTTTACTGTGTGTGCACGGGTAAAATGTTTTACTCAACATTCTTGGTCCAAAACTATCTGTGTTGAGTCTGCTACAGTCTGCTAATGGGACAGTGGAAGAGCAAGAAGGACCTTCTCCTATCTTGGATGTGTTCTTTGTCAGTCAAATTATCTTGATTTTTATGTTCTTTATTTGGCTACAGTGACATCATCCAGGGAAGACAGATCATCTGCTATTACCATATAACGTAGAAAGGATTCCTGGATCAATGTGTGCTTCTGTGCTTTTTGTGTCTCTTGTTGTGTCTCTGCTCTGTCTTCTCTAACCCCCAGTCGGTCGAGGCAGATGACCGTTCACACTGAGCCTGGTTCTGCTGGAGGTTTTTCCTCCCTGTTAAAGGGGAGTGTTCCTCTCCACTGTCGCTCCATGCTTGTTCGGTATGAGGGATTGCTGCAAAGCCATCAACAATGCAGACGACTTTCCACTATTGCTCTATGCTCTTTCAGGAGGAGTGAATGCTGCTTGTCAAGACTTGATGCAATCTACTGGGTTTCCCTAGATAAGAAACTTTTTGACCAATCTGTATAATTTGATTGAGTTTGACTTTGTGAAGTGCCTTGAGATGACATGTATCATAAATTGGAGCTATATAAATAAAATTGAACTCAATTGAATTTAACTTAATTGGATTACAAAGTCAAATTGTTCAACATGGACCCAACTGTCTTTACCCAACTAAAATCCCCACTGTGTGCCACAGAACTTGTTTCAAAGCAACTTAAAGGGGGTGTATCAAGTAAAACCCACCTCTTTAGCTCTTAAATACATTTTGTTGTGCACTTGGAGTCTCTAAGAGTGCAGGATTTGAATTTAGTCTCTCCAGGTGCTGAGAAGATATCTTTAGATTTCGTCTGGGTCGTATTTTTTCAATCCATTTAGCTTTCTCTCTTTGTTCTGTTTTTTTTTTTTTTTTTTTTTTTTTTTTTTTTGAATGATTACGTCACAGTATTTGATGCAGAGCTGTCAAACAAGGTCATTGACCTCCAGTTTACCAATTTTGCTAATCAGCCATTTTTATTTTTCACTGCAATTTAGTGGTCCAAGCTGCAGGAAACCAAAGCTTCAAATGGTTACGTCAAAATGTTTGGTTGTTTAAACCCAAAAAAATGTATTATGGTACATCATCCCCTGGCATACAACAAAAATGGCTGAAGGGGGTGGAGTGGAACCCTGGAACCTGAAGGGGGACATGTGAAGTGCCTCTTTTGCATTTAAAGAGACGGCACCAAAACGAGATGCTCTCAGACGCACCTCAGAACATGGGCAAAAGACGGGCTTGTGGGGCAACAATAACGAGGAATTCAGACAAAAGCTTTGCAGTCGTGTATGGCCCACAACTGAATGATCTGAATGTGAAAAGGAAAAACTTAAAAGCATGATATGTTTCCCTTAAAAATACTTATTTTAGAATTTGAAAAGGATGCAAAAGCAAATAGTTGTGTTTTATTACGCATCATTCGTTTTGCAGGAGCCTATATTGTCTCTCCATATACGACGTACCTCACACAAGGTATGATTGATGGAAAAACGAAGACTGCACATAACCATGAAAGCACCATCTTCACAGTGAATCAGGGTGGTGGAAGCAACGTGCTCTAGGCTCACTTTTCTTCAGCAGTCACAGGTCAGGGTCGATGGAAAGATGGTTGGAGCAAAACACAGGGCGATCATGGAATGAAACTCGTTCAAAAGAATCGACACTTAGACACAGAGGTTCATTTTGGAGCAGGACAATGACCTGAAAACATACAGGCAGAACTACAACATAAAGGCCCCGTCATACTTCAGATTAAATTCAGCTGAAAATCTGTGGAAAGAGTTGAAAAGTGCTGTTTACAGATGCTCTCCATCCAATCTAACCGAGCTTGAAACCTTTGGCAAAGTATCAATTCATCCATTGTCTGTATCAGCTTGTTTTTGCAAGCTTGCAGAGAGGGTGCTGATGCTCATCTCCAGCGGTCATTGAGTGAAGGGCGGGGTACACCCTGGACATGTCGCCAGCCCATCAGGGGGCAACACAGAGACGGCGCTCAAGCGACAATGCACACACGCGCTCATAACCGAAGCACAGTTCAGCGAGACCGATCAACCTAACGTGCAGGTTTTTGGGCAGTGGGAAGAAGTCAGAATGCATAGGGAGAAAATACAAACTCCTTGCTAAAAGACCTCTGTCCGAAATTGAGCTTTTAACTGCAAGGCAACAGGGCTAGCTGTAAGTTGACATGAAAAAGCTTCAAAAAATATTCATTTCTTACTAATGATCCCAAAAAATACCTAATTATATATATATATATATATATATATATATATATATATATATATATATATATATATATATATATATATATAAGTTATATTATAACTTGCTAAATACTTATAGGAGGTCTGAGATCCAAGTTGATTTTTGAAGTTTTCACACTAAGTGTGCATTAATGTAACAATACCGAGAGCCAACTCCTGAATTCCTTGATATTTTTGCTGTTTGTCAGCATGAAAGCCACAGCAGTCAGTGTGTCAGCGAGTAATGACAGAGGAAGTGACGTCTGACAACTACAGCCTGCCACTACAGTTGGTTCCTTAAGAGCAAAGGGAGGTGGCCACGTCCCGATGCTAATGGTGGAGGAGAAAATGGCCGTGTCACTCCTGTCAACTTATTATGCTTTTAATCTAGACAGTTGTTGTCGCTTTTTCAGGGCCATAATTTCATGCCATTAAAAGTGCTGGGGGAAGGGGTGGGGGGACGTAACGAGGGAGGTGGTCTGTAAAGTGGAAGCAGTTGTTGAGTTTCTCTACCTTTTTTTTTTTTTTTTTTGCCGCTAAGTCCCAGTATTTTTTTATTTTATTTTTTTTTTAGCTGGAAACTTTTTGGCATCTCTTGAAAACATAAAGAGCAGTTGGTGCTTTAAAGTGTTCATAAAGTCAATCATGTTGGCTTGAATTACCCAGCAATCTGTCAGTTAGGCCCCCTTTAGCTGCCACGCCGCGGGGACGTGTGGGAGGGAGCGTGAACGCGCCAGCATACATGTGCGATCCACGGTGTACATTAATGTGCCGACGGTACATGAGTGGGAGACGGGGAAAGTGAAAGTGGGAAACTTAAATTAAAAAGATTATGACAGAAAAAGGACTCGTTTCTCTGTAACCGCTTCAAGTCGAGCGAACCCTTTTGCCCGTGCCGTATCCCACCCAGCTCTGCGGCCGAATTGCAGAGCCCCCGCGGGTCATGCTCAGACACCTCTATGTGAATTGCAGGTAATCGAAAATATTCCCAGGAATTACCGACACTTGCCTGATTCGTATGCCCGACGAACCTGTTTTCATCTCAGACAATGCCAGACCCGCGAGGTCTTTACGTTGTGTGCAAACATTTTGCAATTATGACGAACAGTAACAGCTTATCTCGAAAGGAACGGGCTCTCACTGATGGACAATGAGACATGTTAATGGAATAAACTGCTTTGAGCTGATGAAATAAAGATTGCTCCACCTCAGGGCACACTCAAATTAAATTATCAAGATGACTGGGCGCCCGCTGCTCGCAGTGACGCAGGTAACAGCCTAATCAAACCGCACTTGTTATATAGCATTAGTGAACGTCTACAGTGAAGCTACTCTAGGTTTCCTCCAAGCCCTCACTAAGCCCCTTGCACTTCATTCAGAGGGATGCGCTGATGCCAAAACCATGTGTTGTCCCCAGAGGCCCGAGCGAGCAGACTCTGCAGTGCGCGCGGTTTTATGCGCGCAGATAAACGTGGGTTCCGATGCCTTTGCAAGGAGCCCTCGGCCCTAAAACAATGTTGGTGTCGGGGCGACAGACTGTGACTGGCAATGGGAAACACCTGTGGTGGGGGTGGCGTCGTAGCGTTGCGCGAGGAGGAAGGGAAGGCATGAGGGAGATATAAAACCAGTTTGAAAGGCCACTACATCCTCCACATTTGCGGCTGCGCTGAGTGGCGGAGCTCTGAGGGAGTTAGTTACGCCGATGCCTTGGCTGTTTGGTGCTTAGATTTGAACATGCTTGTGCCAGGAGGGAAGCTTTTCACGTCAGCCTGAAGGGCTGCCCGTGAGCAGGCGACTGCAATGTCCCACAAAATATCCATACCCCCTTTGAATGTTCACATTTGGTCAAAGTGGAAGGAAAAGAATTGTAGTTTACACATAAAACGTGAAGAGGGCGGTATGCATTTTTAATGCACTCGTCTTTACCCTGATGCGTCGTAATAAAATACTGAGCAACGGACAACCGTAAGAAGCCATGTATTCGCAAATAGAGTCCACCTGTGTGTAATTCTGGTAAAAATCCAGCTATAGGCATCAAGATGTTTGTTGGAAGAGAATGGTAAACCGACAGAATCATAAAGGCCAGGGAACACACCAGACGGCTCCTGGCCGGTTACCCAAGCTGACAGGCTTGGTTTGTATTGCTCACCGAAGCAGCCCATTGTAACTCTGGAGGAACTGCAGTGATCTCCGGCTCAGGTAGGAGGATCTGTCAGAAAGACAACTCTCATTGGTTCACTTAACAAATCTGGCCTTTTTTGTGGGTCTTGCAGTTTGCTACACGTCATGTAGGGAACACAACAAACACCTGGAGGGAGATTCTTGGGTCAAATCAGACCCAAACTAAAGTTTGTGTCCTACTGAACAGAGGAAGAAAAAAATGCTTTGGCCTCACCTTGAGCGCACCATCCCCACGATGAAACATGGTGGTGGCAGCATTATGCTTGGGGATGCCTTCGATCAGCAGATACTGAGATTGGAGATAATTCCTTAACAAGATTCTAAAACTGATAGTTCTCTCTGTAGATAAAATTGGTGTTGACATCGCCCAAAACTAGGACCGAATACAAACGATTTCCGCACCTTTCATAATTGAGCTATGGGCCATTTTTCCCCCATTTCACAATTATGTACTGGCTTGGGCTGGTCTGTTGCATAAAACTCTGGTAAAATACATTGAAGCTTCAGGTGGTGTGAGTACAAGCATCTGCACCAATGCACTATACTGTAAGCTTACAAACATTAGAAATAAAATACAAACATAAAAAGAAAATGCTCACAATTCACAAGGAAAACATATTCTGTATGTGACACATTTTAATATCTGCAGCAGTTTTAAACTGCGAGCATAAAGCAGTTTTTTTTTTTTTGTCTTCTACATCCTGCACAACCTCTAAGTTTAAATACGGCACAGAAACACACATAGAGAGACAGGAAACAACTCATCGCTCGATACCTTTGCAACAAATCAGAAAGGAATGCTGCTCTTGCATTTAACTTAAACTAAAGCGGAAACTATTGGTTTGGATTTTTTTTTTTTTTTTTTTTTTTTGCTGAGGGGGGTTTATTTCAGATTTACATTTTCCTTGAGGGTATGGTATAAAAATAGGAATTGAGCTCAGAAACAAACAAACAATCTAACGGCTAACATCAGCTTTTGTTAGTGTAGTCGTACCTTTAATTTGCCATTAAACAAAATGCTAAACACAATCATTCACAGCTAAGTAAAGGGTTCTGCTTAGACAGGTATGAGATAAAATGTTGGGTTTGGCTTAGTTCAGCAAAAGCTCCCAGCTTCTGGAAAGGAGAAAAAGAAAAAAATGGAACAGTTCACGGTTTGCAAACATATGCTTTTAGGTTGTGTGTCTTTAATTCACATTTCTGAGCTATTTGACACCTTTCTTAAGAAGAGCTGTTCATTTGTAATGAAATCATAAAGTACATACAGAAAAGCAAACAATGCCCACAAACATGCTGCTTTTCTTTAGTTATAGTAATTTGTTGGTATTGACTGCCTTTTCATTTGAGACTCTCTTCTAAACATAAGAAATCGCTGACTATCCATATAATATAATATAATATAATATATATATATATATATATATATATATATATATAGTGTTTCATCCATTTGTTCAAATGGATGAAAATATAAGTGCTACAAGTTTGACCAAAAACAAAAAAACTAACCGTGAAAAGAAAAAGGAGACCAACCTGCCAGCTGAGAAATATATGCCCGGCCCACATTGCAACAAGGATCACACAGAAACATTTTCAGTTGTTCTCTCTTTTTTTTTTTTTTTTTTTTTTTTTTACCACACAAACATCTTCCCCCCTTGCCTCACATCCATCAGCCTCTCCTCGGCGCTTCAGCCTTCAAGTCAGGATGATCATTCCATCTCCTTCGTCTCTATCCGGAGGTGCCTCCTGCCACTTCATCAGACTCTTCCTTTTAATTTTGCACTTTCCACCGTGTAAGCATCCATCTCTGCTGTCTGCAGCAGCGTCGGGGGCTTCACAGGAAAGCTGATGCGCCAAACAGCCTGACGTGGAGCCTGCAACTGACAAGGAGAAGCGAGCTGCCGCGTCTCCTGGCAAAGCAAAAAGAAAACACTGTATTCTACACTCTTATTGATGAGTTTACATACAGGTATTCCCCCCAGCCCCCCCCCCCCACCCCTCGCAAAAAAAATCTGGAAAAAGATGCGAATTAACGTCTAGTTTAGAGATTTGCTTCCGTCGGTTTATGAAGTTTGGGTTTAGTGCTTACCAATAAAGTGTTAAAAACGATGCTCCGATGTGACACAATGCAGTTAATCTTAAACAGATCTCCAGTTACTAACAAGACAGTTCATGTGCAGCCTTTTAGCGAATATTACGGTTTCTACAAATGTACATTTATCTCTGGCTGAGTCTGGCAGTCATGCGCTCTTGTAATATCAGAGCTTTTATGCTGATAAATGAGGACCGAGGTGAATCTCAAGACTCAAGTGTAAAATCGGTAGATCATTCCCCGTGTTCGACTCCATTAGCTTCATTGCTCTTTCTCTCAAGATTCCAAAATAGTTTTCGCGCTGGATGTGACACCTGGAACATCATGAATTTAATCTTAATTTTGGACTCCGGAACCTTGTCTCTGGGAAGCGTCTCCCCATCGCCCGTCTCCGCTCTCTTTTTTTCTGCATCTAGCAAAAATTAATTACTGTATGTTTTATTTTATGAAAGTGTCAGGATGAAATGATGAATGGCTTGTAATATCAACAGATTAAAGGCACAATGTGATGAAGGATGCTCAGCCTTAGTGCTTACATACAGACACACACGCGCAGCATCCACACACGGTCTCCGGGGCCATTGATATCAGGTTTCATATTTGATATTAACTACATGGGGGAGCGATTATGGCCACAATGTCATTACCACTGGCACAGGGGCATAATGGGAGTGAACTTTTCAAAAGGGTCCTTATAATTGCTGCCAGGATCATTCTTGATAAAATCCAATATTGATATGTACACTGGTCCCCTCATTATGGCCACAGATGAAAAAGAGCATTTCAGCATCCTTTAATGAGCACTGGTACCAGTGAAGGTCATCTTAATGGGGTTCAACTTGCTTTTGGGAGCCAGAGGTAAGATTGTAATGAGAAATAGGCTCTACACAGCTCCCGTAATTTTAGCCGCAGCCACGGATGCCACTTTAGTGTTGCATGTGGGGTATTAGAGGAGTCCTCTGTTGTCATTTGCAACATCGCACGTCAACTCAAGCCCGGTTCTGCCGCGCACATAGAGGCGCGCTCGTTATCATATTTCAAAACCACTTGAAGCTCAGTCCAGTGTTTATCAGGAACTGCAGTTTATTTATTGCTTTCTTCTCGATGGTAGGCCACCCAAACCACCGAAAGAAACAATACAAGTTAAGTCTCGGAGCACTGCAGCAAACAAGCGAGGACAGAGGCGAGTGTATATGCATTTTTTTGGCTGTTCATGTGTTGATTTTGAAGTTTGAAAGTTGCTTCAGCGTAGAATATCCACCTTAAATCTTGGACTTTTCCTTACTCTCTATAAGGATTGTTGCTCTTCAGCTATTTACTTCTTATGTTGTTGGTGCTTAGTATTTCTTTTGAAATGAAACGCAGTGAATCAACATTATTTAGAGGGGAAAACGTTGTGACTATGTATTGTTTACCTGTAACTAACAAAAAGTGATTTTAGTGAAAATTTTTGGCCATTTTACATAAAACTCTCAGAATGCAAAAACTGAGTATTCCGTTACTAAATGAGAAAACTAGATTAATCCTACCTAAACATACAGAGTAAGTGCAAAAAAATATATTTTTTTTTTAGATAAATGCACAACCACACATTGCGACATACCAAAATATAGATATCAAAGCATAGCTAAATTGTTTGATGCATTGCTATACAGAGTTAACATAATACTATCATGATGGAAAACATGATCTCAGGGATTTATTTAAACACACCGTTCAGAGTCTAAACTGAATCTGACGAAAAAACCGCCGACTCTTAATGCATGTGATGATTAAATGAGCAGAAATGGAACTTTGCTTAGTGTCCTGAACCCAGATGCCATTAAAAAGCGAGAGGAAAGGTGTCATGAATATTTCCTGCAGAAAAAAGCAGGGGAGCATATTGGTTAGACTTGTGGCAGATTAAAGCCTCTGGTGTGCATTGAGATTTGTTCTGCCATCTGATGATGCTTCACATTTTGAATTTGCTCTCCTTTAATTTTTTTGTCCTACCTCTGAGATTTTTTTCCCCCACCAAGAATGAGGAAAGTTTTGAGAAGTTCTCACCATTTTCTCCTGTTTTTTTTTCTTAATTCTGATTGACAAGAACTTAAAATAGAATTAAACAAAATATATCAGACTTAGACCGATTAACAAAAACTAACCCTGATACTGCACTTTATCTACTGGAACACTTAAGACAACACATTGCAATGGTTACTGTGGACTTACAAAAAATATATTTATGAGTATATTTGCAGTTACCTTTGTATCCAAGCTTGGCCATGAAAAATCTTAGTCCTGTCCATTTCTCTCTACCAAATATACAAATGAGACTCTTAGAAATGTAGAGATAATGGTAATGATGGGGACAAGCATTTTGTCCATCCTGGGAAAAAAACAGTCCAAAAGTTATATTTTTGTAAAGCTCAGACACACGTAGAAACTAAATTTGCTGTCATGCCTTTCTGTCCCTTCCCCCCTTTCCTCTCTGCAGTATTATTAACATTTTGTAGGTCATGTCACTTTAAACAGGATCCTCAGATATTTTCACCATGACTTGTATGCTCATGGGAGATGAGCTCAAGGTTAAGAGTCACGCAGCTCTTCTTCCTTTTTTGGCCACCAGAACAATTTTCAAAGTCACGAATCATCAACATTCAACTTCCCATTCAAAGCAGTTTCGGCTCGAGTCTACCATGAAGACGATTTAAACCAATCCTGCACAGGGGAGCTTAGGGGCATATAATCTTTGGGGAATTGAAACGAGCAATTTGTCAAATTTCATTCAAAGCGACGAGGTGTTTAAAAGTGTAGGTAGATTTCAGTCAGATTTCCTTTGCCTGAAAAAGGAAAGGGAAGCTGCTCCATCGGATTTAGGCAGCTATGTGAAAATATGAGGGAGTTTTAGAGGTGATAAAAAAAAGCCAAGGCAGTGAATATTACCTTGTAGATAAGAGAGGCACCCCTTTTTTCCACAGGCTACAGCCATTTTATTGTATCTGGCAGCAAATTAAGGTACGCGTAGAAAAAAAAAAAGACAATTGAAAATGGAACCTACAGCAAAGATCGTATTCAGTGGGATTTTTTTTTTCCCCCTCTTCTCCACTCTGACATTAGATGGCAATTCTCACATAGGATCCACGGGAGATGACAATAAACCATAAAAAAATTATATAGCCCAATAAAAGTACAAAAAGCCATGAGTTCATAAAGAAGACCTGGGAGCCATGTTAGGTTTGGTCCTTCCCAATGCTTTCTGTTTCCCTTGGCTGACTTTTAGTGATGATTACCTCGAATATTTATGGATGAAACACATTTGGGCTTGATGGAGCTTTAGTATTTCTGGGTGCTTGTGTTTACAGTGCCCTGATAGGCTGATAGCATCTCCTTTTCCTTATATATATATATATATATATATATATATATATATATATATATATATATATATATATATATATATATATATATATATATATACCTTGCAAAATCATTTAAACTTCCTGGACTTTTTCACATTTGGTCAAGTTACAACCTGAAGCTTCAGTGGGTTTTCTTAAAATTTGATGTGATAGAGCAACACAAAGTATTATATGTAAGTGTTAAGTGGAATGAAAATGATACATGGTGTTCACAATTTTTTTAATTTTTTTAAGTGTGCTGTGGGTTTGTATTGTAATTGTACAACCTATCTTCTTTGCAAGTCTTGGAGCCTCAAACACGTTTTTTCCCCCCAGGATTCTCCTTTAATTAGTTCAGTTTATTTTCCCATCACCTCTGAACATCTTCACTGTCCCTGCTAAATAAAGTCCTCCCCACAGTATGATGCTGCCAACATCATGCACCTGGGCATGGCTGTGCTCATGGTGATGTGCATTCCTAGTTTGGCCCCTAGTTCTGGACACAGCCACAGCAGCAGGTCCCTCATCATATCCAGATGAAAGCACTGAGTTCATGAGCCCATGGAGGCAATTAACAGTTTGAACAATAGCAAATAAAGGTAAAGAGTGAAGTCTGCCCTTTTGTGTTTTATTATGTTGGAAGTGAGGTATTTCCCCTCTGTAGAAGTTCAACTAAGATCATATTTACTATCATTGTCTTTCACCATTGTGTAATATATGTGAGAGGTATTGATTAAGTGAGTATATGAGCCCACTAAGATCGTTTATACTTAGGGTACAAAACTTTATGCTCTGGTCCTGGTTGTCCTGCTGAAAGATATCTCACCTGAGCTGTGGATTTCTGCTGCTCCTCCAGGTTACCTTGGGCTGCTTGGCTGATTTTCCAGTGAATATTCTCATTGACAGTCATATGTTGGTCGTGTAAAGTTTGAGATATTGTTTTATATCCTAAAACTGCTTTAAATGTCTCCACGTCTTCAGTCCTTCAAAGAGCATTTAAATTGATGCTGAGATTAAATTAGACTGGATTTACTGGATTTTATTTGGGGAAATCAGAGTTTAGGGGTTGAACTTTTTTTTTCTTCCATTTCACAATTATGTAAATCATGTAAAATCACAATAAAAACATTGAAATTCTGGTCATGAATGGAGAAACCTTTAGAAAGTTTAGGTTATAAATGCCTTTGCAAGTTAAAATAAGGCTAAAAAAAACATGCAGCTGTCATCAGTGTTGTTACAAATGGTACTGGAAATAAGAAATAACAATTATTTTGGTGTTCTTAAAAAGCCAACTTGGATCCAGAGAAACACAAACGCTGCTTTATGTTATATGCAGACCATGCAAATAAATTAAGCTTTGGTTGTAAATGCACCGGTCCTTCATTCTTCTCCTGCTCATTGATCTCCAATCCAAAAATTAAATAAATAAACAAATAAAAAAAAAAAGCAAAGTGATTGAAGGAAGGCACCGTGGAGCATCGTCTCCCTCCTCCACATCAAGCAGCACGGTGCGACTCGAGCCGTGTGATCTTGTCGAAGAGAAAACCCTGATGCATACAGGAACTAATCAGGGCAGTGCAGGCAGGGCTCAGAGGAATGCTAATATTTTCAGAGTGCTTAAAAAACAATACCACACACAGACACTGCCAAACAGAGACCACCTCTGCCCCACTCCTCATCCACAATGTGCACACTTTTAACCACAATACATAGCCACGCATATATCACCCGCTGGAGAACCAAGAAACACACACACACACACACACACACCCATAGCCCCCTGACAAAACTCTCCCCAAGTGCATTTGCATAAAACATTAAGCTTAACAAAATGATTACACCTGACAAGTTGAGTTGGAGGAAGAACATCGCCTGTGGCAGCCGGTTACTTGCAGATCCTGCAATCATTCTCTCGTCAAGCAACTGTTTCATGGCTGCCTTTGTAGGCGCTGTCATGCCACCGCATCGTGATTAATCCTTCCCTTTTGTTTTTCTTTTCTCCCTTCCACCCCTCTCTGTCCCTCCCACAAATCCAATAAGTTGCCCTTAAATCAGGTTACCCTGCACCTTGCAGATAGCGGCATTGTGATGGATATGCCGCAACGCATGCCAGGCAGCATGTTTTTATGTGGAAGCACTGTGAAATTGCACTGCTGTGATTTAGCATTATGGCGCTAAGTGTTTTTCTTGTAATGCAATTAAATGTGCATGTAAGCCACCCCCACACTCCCCAAACTATTGTGTACTCTATTTAATAATTTTATATGCACTCTTTTGTGACACTGCCATTTAACCTGGGGTAAAGTAGAATAATTTAGAGGAGTATTAAAAGAATAACTTTAGAGTGTTTGCTATGGAGAACACAAGCCGGATCATTTTGGGAAAAAAAGATGACAATCACAACATTAATATCCTTCTCTGTCACATAAGCCCGCTGAAAATTCTGAGCTCAGAATACTTTGCTGAAGGATAGCTTGCAGATAAAGAAAGAGAGATTATTGCCTCCTTTCATTTCTGCCCTCCTGGCAGCGGTAGGTATGGTAATATGGGTTTTGAATATTTGCAAGCGTAAACTTAAGAAAT
This sequence comes from Fundulus heteroclitus, assembly GCF_011125445.2. Classification (NCBI taxonomy): domain Eukaryota; kingdom Metazoa; phylum Chordata; class Actinopteri; order Cyprinodontiformes; family Fundulidae; genus Fundulus; species Fundulus heteroclitus. Next base: position 18,150,486 of record NC_046379.1, read on the forward strand.
GAGTGCTGATAAGGAGTGACAGCAACAGAGGCAGAAGATATCTTCAGCATGACAGGCGATGTCAAAAACCCCGGTGACGCTGTCACTGTGACAAACTTTTCAAAAGAACAATGCAGCGCGCGCACGCCGTCATTGAAGTGAGCTGCTCCAAGCCTCTCTGACAGTGTTGTCCCAGCAGTTAAAAAATGGAAACATCACCTAATTATGCATGCTATATTTTAAACCAACAAACCCGGCGTGTGTCAACATTCTGCCGACACACCGAAACACGTTTAAGATTCCCGCCGTAATAAGAGCAATCGCTCTTTGTTAAATACAACATTTCGAGGAATATAATGGAAATATTTACAGTGTCTTGCAAAGGCATTCCGACCTCTTGAACTTTTTCACATGTTGTTACATTAGGGCTGCAAACATTATTGCCTTTTGTTGTGATGAAATGTGTTTTGATGATAACCTGGTTTTCAAAATCCTTTATAAATCAAAAAAAAAAAAAAAAAAAATTTGGTGTGCATTTATATTCTGAAGAAAAGCATCCCCACAGCATGCTGCTGACACTTCCACTATGGTGATGTTGTGTTCAGGGCGACGTGGAGAGTACATTTTCCACCAAATCAAGCTTAGTGCAACAAAAGTTTGTTTTTTTTGAGTCACTAGCTGTCTTTATTCAGAATTATTGTGCTGAGAAGAGAGGAGACGGCGTGCAGAAAAATTCTGGATTAGCAATATGTCACACATCACCCAAGTATCGGTCCCAATCTGACCAGAGCGCCTTCTGGCACATGTGTACTGAGTTCTCTTAAAGCGCTTTGGCAATCTCTACCTGGGTTTCCTTCTTGCCACCCTTCCATAAAGGCCAGATTTGTGAAGTGCATTAATAGTTTTCCCATAAATAGTTTCTCCCACCTCAGCTCTGGATCTCTGTGGCTACTCCAGAGCACTGTTGCTAGACTTCCAGCCCAAAACCAACGGAAAACGCACCCAAATTTCTAAAAACTAGCCCAAATCAGAACCTCTCTTGAACTAATGTTAAAAGTGTAGAACTATTGTATCACATATATAGCTATTACTATTACACAAATAAGAACATGCTATTAGCAAACAATAGCACTTAAACACAGAATAAAACCTTGCACATACAGTATCTACACAAAATGTGTAATCAGGCAACCAAATAACCTACACACAAAGATACATTTTTCAATCACATTGTTATAGCAACACAAAAACGTTATCACATGCCTCCCAACGTCAGTTGTAACTCTAACTTAATATAAAAATGCTTTCATTCTCTTTCTTTTTCTCTCTCTCATGAGTAAAGGTCAATCCAACGTTTCTCTTTCACACACAGCGGCAGCCATGAAACAAGTGGATCAGTTGAAGTCTTATTGGAGTGTTTACAATTGGTGTTAACCAATACTGTTTCATAGTGAAACTTAATTAACCAACGACTATTAATCAGTGATAGTGTTGGATTCACAGATTCTAAAGATTTAACAATAGATGAACTCATAAGATGAGTGCGTGGAGACTTCTTTTACTTTTCTGCCACACAATGACAACTATGTTTGATACTATTTTACTACGAACACATGCCAAAAACCCGCCAAATGTTTTGAAAAACAGCCCAAATTTTAACAATTCGCCCAAAGTCATTTTTTCCAGCCCAACATGTTCAAAAGAAGCCCAACTGGGCGGAAACCCACCCAATCTGGCAACACTGCTCAAGAGTTACCATAGAGCTTTTGGCTGTTTCTTTGATTAGCGCTCCTTTGCCTGAAAAGCTTTAGATGGACTGCCACTTCTTGGTACGTTGCAGTTTGGCCAAAGTCTTTCCGTTTCCAGGTGATGGACTGAACATTGCTTCCTGAGACGTTGAAAGGCTCAGATATTTTACTTGTTTTTTTTACCTAACCCTACTTCAAAGTTTATCCCGGATTTATATGCTGTCTATCTTGGTCTTGTTTCAATAATGTTTTATAATAGACCTCTAAGGTCTTCACAGAACAGCTGCATTTGTACCAAGATGAAGCGTCACAAAGGTGGAATATATTTGATAATTAGGCCACTTTAGAAGTCAAATAGTTTAAAAGGATTTTATTTCAGCGTTATCAAAAGAAAGGCGCAGAATACAATCTAAGGCCAGCCATCTCAAGTTTGTATTTACAAAACATCTTAAAAAATTTCCTTCACATTCACAATTCTGCACCACTTTGGTCGATCACATAAAAATGGCAAAAAAAAAAAAAAACATTTAAATTTGTGTCTATATCATAGACAAATGTGCAAAACACAGTACTTTGAGGAGTACTGTGTACTGTATGTTGAAAAAGGACAGTATTGCTGAATGCAAAGTATACACTGCATACATCTTAAACCTTGTGTTAACCTCCCCAAAAACACGTGTTTTCCCAAAACTGCAGCTTCTTTTATGGGGTTCCATTTGTCATTCAATCTTAGCCTTATACTGAAATCGTCACCGACCCCATCACATCTCTGAGAGAGGCTGTGACAGTCATTGCCTTCTGAGAGAACCAGCTGGCCCATTGTTGCGCCTCCTGCAGCTGTGTCTATTTTCATAACTCATTCTCCTTTTGTTACGCTGCACCTCCATGCACAGAGACAGGAAGACCGAGTTGTACTTCACAATTTTCATGAACTCTTACCCTCGCGACAGCCTAAAGCTTTACAACTTTGCTTCACGGCGCGTGTGCCTGCGCAAATTGTATAAGGCTGTGCATGCACAGTGTGCACGTCTGAGTGACTGAGAGGAGGAAGGCAAAGTCTGTAATCACCTAATCCAAACATACACCCGGGGAATCTCATTACTGGACCTAACAGTTCCATTTGAACCTTATCTGGTTTCAATCAGCCAGTTCTGCTTTGTAGAAAAGGGCTAAAACTTGATTCCTTATGTCCAGAAGTCATTGCTATCACTGGTCTCTTGTTTGTCTTGTCCATCATTGTGTCTTATAGCTCACAAGGTTTTTAATTTGCTATTAGAACAAGTTTAACTTTTAATACAGAGTGGATTGTAAGTAGCTGTGTGTGACACTCAAGAGTTTTCCATGTGCAGAATGGATGGGCTGCCACAGGGAAGTCCCTCTCCCCCCCCACACATACCCTTCCACACCAACCCCAGTGCAGCTCCCCCTTCAACATTCAAACGGACATTAAAACGAAACCTGACCCTGTCCCTGGAATCTGTAAGGTGTTGTGTTTTTCCCCCCCTCTCCATGCTTTTCTCCTCAAAAAGGGAATCCTGTTCAGTGTGTACGAGCGTGAGTATGCGTGCCGCGGCAGCGTCCGCGCCGTCGGAGGGGGAAGGTCAGACAGAGGTGAGCGCGAAGCAACGTCAGAGACTGCAAGTGAACTGTAGCAGGAATCCCCAGATTAAAAAACTCTAGAAGGTGGAGAGTCGGAGATAATCACAGGATCTGGAATTCACAATAACAAACCGGCCATATATCTACCTGTCTCCGGCCTTCCTCCTCGAGACGGCCAAAGGGTCAAACAAATGGCTGCATTCCATCAACAGCTCCTTTAAAAAAAAAACAAAAAAAAAAAACTCATTCATGGGTCCCAAAGAAGTGTTTAGTAGGAGCAAATATTACCGCTAGAGGTAAACTTTGTTACTCTTCACAACTTTTTTTTTTGTTTGTTTTTAGGCAGGAGGGGCAAACATTAAAGAGCTCATTCAGGATTTTTGGAAGGAGGTTAACTTAATACCTTATAACTCTCTTGGTCTACTCATTTAGCCTGAATCCAGATTATTTAGCCCCTTCAGCCTTTAAGTTATTTGTTTAGCCTTTATTACCTAGCCTACTAAATGTTGCGTGTGAGACGTGTAAGTGTGAAGAAGTTAAAATGCATTTGGCATTCACTCAGTGCGTGGATGTTTTGTGCTCTGCCTGCACTACAGAGCTGTCTTAGCTGGAGCTAGCTACACAGTGATGGACCAAGACCAAAGCAAACTATTACAACTTTTCTATTACACAATTTCAATTTCGCAGTTACGTGGCATTTTGTAAACCTGTCAAGTTAGCATTTCGTGGTTATTATCATAATCTCCAGGTATATGTTTTGGACTTTTTCTTTACGTTCCTGGTTGCCTTATTTGGTTTATTATCCTTTTGTGTTTGTTTATTTTACTTTTATGGATATAGTCAGTGTTCAGTTAGTTCATTCTGAAATATTTTTTTGTATTATATAGGTGTTAGGTTTCTTCCTGTCTGCCTCTGCTTCCACTCTCCCTCAAATCTGTCAGCCTCCAATGTGCTCAGCTGCCTATACTCACATGATTATTCTCTCCATTCTTTCTCTCCTCACTCTTTATGTATATAAGCTGCCTGGTTTTGTCTTCTCATTTTCTGGCTCCTTTGTTTTGCTGCTGTTTGGTCTGTTCTCTGCTGCATGTCAGATGCCTTCATGTTTGCCACTGTCCTTGCCTGCCTGACTGCCTCATTTCTTTAAAAAGTTTATCCTAGTTTTTTTCATCGTTTTCAGTTAAAGCGCTAACTTGGGTAATCACTGAATGCAACATGACACTTATTCAAAGAAAAGCTATGATTGTTTTGACTAGCAATTTAGGGTACTAGGCAGTGACAACTTATTGTCCTCTTCTGTTAAATATACTGCAAAGAAAACGTGTTTAGAGTAACTATATGTTCTCAGCTTGACTATTGGCGACATTCTGTGTAAATAATCATGAGCTTCTGTGTAAATTACTGCCCAATGTCAACATGACAGTTTAAAGATTCATACAATAGCATTTCCAAAAGCTGCTGTGACATTTTTCAGCTTGGACTTGTTCAAGATGGTAATAGTCCACTTTGTCCTGACCGCTATTGAAGTAACAATTAACCAGTAGTTTAAGTAGGGGAGGAGACAGCAAGTCAGAGTCAGTATCAACAAGTGAATGGGATTGACAGAAAGAAGGAGGAAAACTTAGCTTAATAAGAATACAAAAACCACAATGAATAAATAAACTATGACAAAAAAAACTCACTACAAAGTGAACTGAATACAGAAGACAGGTCCAACAGACACAATAATTAACTAAATCCATAATGCACACAATACTAAGTAATGACAAGAAGAAGGAAGGAACATAATTTACAGATACATAAACAACTACATAAGCAACTACAGGATGGATGATCCCTGGGAACCTAAATACAGACTGTGGAAGAACCACCGTGCTGGTTCTATTGGACCTCAGTGCAGCATTCGGTACTGTCGATCACTCCATTCTGTTAGAACGCCTGGAGAACTGGGTCAGCCTTTCTGGTACAGCTCTCAACTGGTTTAAATCCTACTTAAAGGACAGGAAATTTTTTGTATCAGTAGGTAACTTTACATCAGAGATGACAAAAATCACATGCAGGGTTCCCCAAGGTTCCATACTGGGTCCCTTCCTATTCAATACCTACATCCTCCCTCTAGCTCAGATAATAAAAAAATAACATCAGCTACCATAACTATGCAGAAGACACACAGCTCTACATCACCATGTCACCAGGTGACTATGAACCAGTTCAAGCACTGAGTAAATGTTTAGAAGAAATCAATGCCTGGATGTGCCAAAATTTTCTTCAATTGAACAAAAACAAAACTGAAGTAATAATCTTTGGACCAATAGAGGAGAGATCAAAAGTTAGCACATAGCTTCAGTCGCTTCAGCTAAAAACCATTAATCAGGGCCGGAATATGGGAGTAGTGATGGACTCAGACCTGAACCTCCAAAAGCATCTAAAGACAGTTACAAGGTTGGCTTTCTAACACCTGAAGAACATTTCCAGGATTAAAGGACTAATGTCTCAGAAGGATCTGGAAAAACTAATCCATGCGTTTATTTTTAGTCAAATTGATTACTGCAACGGTGTTTTCACAGGTCTGCCTAAAAAGTGGATCAGACAGCTGCAGCTGATCCAGAACGCTGCTGCCCGCGTCCTCACTAAGACTAAGAAAGTAGAGCACATAACCCCAGTTCTAAAGTCCTTACACTGGCTCCCTGTATCTCAGAGAATAGACTTTAAAATACTTCTGTTAGTCTATAAATCCCTGAATGGCTTAGCTCCTAAATACATCACAGACTTGTTATCAGTGTATCAACCCTCCGGACCACTAAGGTCTTCTGGCTCCAGCCTACTCTGCATACCTAGAACCAGAACCAAACACGGAGAAGCAGCATTTATTTCGTATGTTCCACTTATTTGGAACAAATTTCCAGAAAATTGTAAAAGTGCGGAAAGCCTGAGTTTCTTTAAATCAAGATTAAAAACACATTTGTTTAGGACTGCCTTCGGCTGCTCTGGTTAAACAGTTCTACTGAAACATCACTAGTTCAACTTTTTTAGTCCAACTGTTTTTCTACATTTTATTCCTTCTTGCTTTTATTTTCCTATATTTTAATCATGTAAAGCACTTTGCATTGTCTCTGTACTGAATTGTGCTATACAAATAAATTTACCTTGCCTTGCCTTGCCTAAAGCTAATAATAAGACAAACAACTGGGGATCATGACAGCAGGATCATAACTGAAAAGGTATGTTAAGAATGCTGCTGGAGAACCCGATATTCAGTCGGTCGAAGAGCTTCCTTTTTTAAAAAGTTTATTTCAGAATGTGAATAATGGCAGATGAGGCAGGCACGCACGCAGTAATGGGCAGGAGACCAGAGGATGCAGGTGGGGTGACTGGCAGAACCAGAGTTCAACAGGTGTAGCAGGCAGTGACAGACTTAAACCAGAGATGAAAGCAGAAGCTGAAATGGGTAGAGGCACAGCGGCAGAACACTTAAAGCAAAAGGAGATGTTCTGGCAGTGAGTGGATGAAAGAGGCGGGTATATGTAGGCAGGTGAACAGGTGAGCAGAATTGGCAGTAATTAGTGGCAGCAGGTGGAGCTGATCAGGTGCTGAGTAGTGGCTGGGAGGTGACTGAGCAGATTAGATAGTGACTGATGGCTGACAGAAGTGGAAAACGAGTCCTGAAAGTCCAAACAAAAACAAACAAAACCTGAATCACGACAGAGACGGACCAATGGGCTGCGGTGATTTCTGGGTTGAATTAGCAAACGAGCTGTGGGAGCTGCGACTTGAGTCTGAAGGGTGGAGGGCTGAGGAGGGTGTAACACTGCAAATATGATTTAGATTGCTGTGAGATAGTCCAGAATCTAACTAAGCCCAGATTCCATCCTTGGGGAGATGTGTTTGAAGAAGTCACATAAGTGTGATATTAGCTGGATTTATGTTCCCCACTCTTCCTCTTCTGCCTGAATACTTTATTTATTTCCGACAGCTGCGATTATTTGCTGTAACACAGTCACAGTGTATACTCCATGGCTGTTCTGCAGATACTGCTTTGCAGCTCCGACATTATTCTGAATGCCTGGCTTTACTTTAGATGCTTCAAGTCCTTGCTTTTGCCCGTACAGACACTGCTGGGGATAATTTGTCCTTTCGGTTCCCACTCTGGTCGCGCCGTTCCCAGCGAGGGATATTGCCTTAAAAAGAGGGCACGGGTTGCCAATCAAAAGTAAGTTATTTCGTCAGAGAAAAGTGTTGTAAATAGCCCGAGGGTAGGATAAAATAATGATATACTGTTTTATCCGGGGGGAAACTCCATCATGAGACAGACTCAAAACCTTGTAGAAAGAATTTCTGAAATGCCTTCACAGGATGCATTTCATCATGTTGTATTACCACTGTGGGTTGTACCGATACAGGATGGTTTTTCATATTCATATTCACTCCGCAGCGATATTCCTCCAGGATGGCACGGGGGGTTTAGGACTGCAAGGCATATCTAAATTCAGCTATTGATTAGCGCTGCAGCACGGGAAAACAAAAAAACTCCTTTTAAAGACGTTGTCGTCTGCAAATCCACAGCAGGCTATTTAATTCCCACCCTCACTGCTGCATTCAAATTATTTGCTTTCACAGTCAGAAATCGAAAGGTTGTAAAAATTGACTTCCTTTGGAGGCAAAGGGAAATAAATTTCAACTGTATTGACAGCGGCAACGCAGGAAAGCTATTGCCCGGCATTTAATTATTGAAGACATTGATCAAGAAAGTGATTTGTTTGCTGTGGTTTGGTTAAAAGACCTAATTGAGTCACTGTGTTCTGTAAAAAGGTCCTTATTTGTTCATTTGATCTTGATCAGAACGCGTGATAGCCTTCAAGTCAGAGAGGAATTAAGCCGTTAAGTCAGGAATGACAAAATGTACATCTACAAAATTCACACATCACAGTTAAAATTAGAGCAACGGCCGTATTGCATTTTTCAATTTGATTTGTATTTGTGCAATTTTCTATTAGGAAACAGCAGTGAAAAACAAAAGCCAAAAGGATTATATTGTAAGAAGAACATTTTTTCTGGTAGAAATCTAATTATGGTTTGATTTGCTGTTGATATTTCTGAAAACAAATATGTGTCGGACTTTGTGTTTATTCTGTTACGCAGTGGGAATGAAAGTTGAAATATATTTAGTAAATTTGTCCTCCCAGTCTGTCTAGGACATATCGACATTTCTGACTCTTCTGCAGGTTGCGTGACATTTTAAGAGCTGTGATCGGTCAAAAGTGAATTCAGCGCACGCTTTGACCTTTGTGGGACCTGTAACCTGCTATTGTATATTAAAAAAAAAAACACAAAAACAACATTTCTGTTTTCCTTTAACTATTACATTTGTTCTCATTAGTAATGTCCTGTTTTATTTTGGTTAGTCCGGTCCCTTCTGTATGGTGTTATCTTCCTGTTTTGTTGTGCTCTTGTTTCTGCTCCTTTGTCCCTTTTTGTCGTTGTGTATTAATCTCTCTTGGTTTAAGTTGCTATGTTTTTTTGTGATTGTTCTGTTTTCTGGTCTCTGTGTGTTTTATTGGTGTTATGTCATTTATTCTTAGGTTTCTCACCCAGCTGCACTCCCTCAGACAGTCTCCCACCTCTCTCTTGTTCCACTGATCACCAGTCCTCAGTATATCTTCCCTTCTGGTTCATTACAAATTTTTTCCCCATTCTGTTTGGTCTCCTCCATGATTCTGGTCTCCAGTCTCAGTGTAATGCTCATTGCTCCATGTTTTGGGTTATGGGATCTATTTTTTAATACATTTTTATTTTTAATGTATTTAATTTCCGTCCTGCCTCGCCTCCATGTGGGTCCTCCTCACACACCAAAACAGAAATAAAAAAATAATGGTTATACTTATTATTACTTTTACATTTCAGTCAAAAAAGAAATGACTTCAGACTTGACATTCTCTAAAAACCAGAGGCTGGAAAGTTTGGGATTTGAGTCTCAAGAACAATCTTCCTCTCTTGTAATCAGGGTTGAAAGAAGCCAGTATGGGTGGATCATTTGACTAACTGATTAATGTCCTGTTCAATCTAAATAACCACAGTATATGTAATATGAATGGTTGTCATAATTTTATTCCTCTGTAATGTATCTTGACAGTAAATACTGGTAAAAGTGGAAAACAGCAGCTTCACAGTCTGACTCTGAGTGTTTAATTCCACCATCATTTACAAAATGTAAAGCTGCTGTCACACTGTTTTCTGTTTTGATATGTTTGCTGACATGATTTGGATCTTAACATGAGAACATGAGCCAGATTATTCGGAACCTCGAGTCCTGTCGTGCCTTTGAAGATTATGTGTCGCTTTTGATGCATTCTTGTGTTGAATAGTAAATGTGTATTAGGATCAGTGGTGTGGAACTGAGTTACTTCTGCTGGGACGTTGCCGTTTTCTTTTATTGGATTGTTACATTTTTCATTCAGCATCAACTGTCTGGGAATTAAATTTAAATCAAATATAAGTGCCTCAAAGTGATTAGACAGTTATCAGCCAAATAAATCAGAGGATGTGCAGCCCTAAGTTTTACTTCCAGTTTCAAGCATCTAGCATGCTGAGTTAAGGGAATCCTGCAGCTTTTAGTCCTCAAAATCAATTAATTTGATTAATTCAGAAAATCAACATTAACTGTTAACTTGTTTTGACTCGATTTCTTTGGACATAAGTTCATATTTGCAAATTAAGCGGGTTAAACATTATTATTTTCAAAATTATTCACAACACTTAATGCTATTTGTTCCATGTGGAAATAAAGGTAAAAGGGGAAAAAATTCAATGCTTGTGTTTTCAATCAGACTTAAGGATAAGAATTTGTTTTTCTTGAGACCAGAGGTGTCCAACCCCGAGGATGTCCAAAAGACATCTTCCATTATGCAAAAATAGCTGTAAGTGAATTGATAAGTATGTAAATATACAGGTAACTTTGTCATTTTTTGCTACTAAAAGGACTATATATACAATTTTGGATGCATGGAGGTGTGAAAATAATGGCATTGCAGGCTAAAAGCACCTATATGCTATCCTTCCTTTCTTTGCATTTTAAACCAAATCCTGATGTTGCACAAGAAATGAATTGAAAGCACAGCTAAGGCAGGCAGATATTTTCAACAGAACGCGGGTCCTAAATCTTCAACTCGGTCTGCTCGTCTTACTTTTTGGGATTAATCACATTCCAGGAGAAAAGCTGGAGCTCCAGGTTGTTTTCCATAAAATAAGTCTGGAAGCAAGAATCAGACAGTACAACTGGAAGAAATTATGAGATAAAGAGTGGAGGGAGATAAAAATAGTAGAGAGGAGGAGTGTCAGCGAGATACACCACGGGGAAGAAAAGGAGGGGGCTGTGTGTTCATTTTCTGGATAGATAGATAGATCAGATGAAATGGAACTGTGCGTCACAATGAAGGCAGCTCCGCTTTTGGCAAGGACTTTGTTACTGCACACATGAGCACAGTTACCTCTTCATCCAAAATCTACATATGCACTTTTTACATACACAAAAAAATTATTATAGTAGGGAGTTTTCCTATACAGGTAATAGTTAGCCTTGCTATTAGCTCTTTGCTGCAGGCCTGGATGAGCTCAGTCAGTGGTTTCTTTTTTTTTTTTTTTTTCTTCTTTGGCAGGGATTTAGGCGAGGGAGTCGTGCTTAGCAGGCCCTCAAGGCATGGGGCCATCTAAGCAGAACAAAGTCCTGGAAATGGTTCAGATTAGCTGTGATGCTCTTTTCCAGATAGGGCTGTTGGTCTCTGCTCGGCTGTCTCTCTGAAAACTGTAGGTCCACAGCAGCGGGCAGTTTGCTTTCACTTAAAGCCTTTGTAATAAAAAAAACAACAACTTATCATAAATTGTGTTCCCCATGGATATTACATTGATTTCCATAACCTTTTCTTGACTATTTAGGTTTCACATTCAGATCAATTAAAACAGCACCTTGAAAAGTATGTTCCAGATTTTTGTCACTTGTTTTCTGATAGACCTGAACAAAGTATAATATTATTGGGATGCTTTTAATTATTTATTTTCATTTCAAAATAAAGGTCTAAAAATGTAGCTTGCATATATTACATATATGTATTTGGCCCCAGTGAGTCTGTAATTTATATAAATCTGTTATAGCAGATCACTTCTGGTTATTTTTATTACATGTCTGCTGGTTTTATGCCTGTCCTCCGGTTTTCAACCTCTGTAAACAACTCTGTATTACACCTGACTGTTTAAAAAGTGTTCTATAAATAAGGTTTAATTGACTGATCACTGAAGAAAAGCATCGCCACAGCATGATGCTGCTGGCACTATGTTTTATCATGGAGATAATAATAATAATAATAATAATAATAATAATAATAATAATAATAATAATAATAATAATAATAATAATAATAATTTAACTTTATTGTTCTTTATTAGTTTTTTTATTAGGTTTTTTTATTTCATTTTATTTATAAACCTAACTTTATCAGTTTTTTTTGTAATGTTGATGCAAAGAGTTACACATATTCATATCTAATAAGTTTTTACATTATTTAAAAGTTAATTTATTTCAGTAACTCAACTAAGTGCAGTTCATTATATAGATTAAATACACAGTAGCTTATTTCAGGCCTTTATTTCCTTTAATAATACAGATTTTCTGCTTTCAGTTGATAAAAACACAACATTTAAGATGAGAATATGACATCCAGATAATAAAAAAAAAGAATGTGGGCCTAATTAAAAGTATTTTTTTTTTACCTTGTTAAAGGTTATTTTCAAAAGGTACAAACAAGCCTAATCAAAACACATATTCTATTTTATTGAATATGACTGTAAATTTACATGCATGTCAGAAGGTTACGTGTTTTTTGTCTCATCAGAGCAGAGTACATTCTTCTACACGCTACATGGCTCACAGGACCTTTGACCTTCAATCAACAATCGCTTTCTTCTTGCCACAGTTCCATAAGGGCCTGACTTGTGGAAAGCATGACTTATAGTTATCCTTTCAACAGATTTTGCTGCATGAGTTGTGAAATAGATCTCTGCAGCTCATCCAAGGTGGGGAAGATGTGTTCGGGGTGTTGAACAGTGTTAGTTTTTTGTCAGCACATTGGCATTTTGCACGTCTCCCAAAAAGTATAACTTTGATCTCGTTGGAGCAGAACACCTTTTTCCCGTGTTTTCATTGTCACATACACTGGCTGGGGCAAAATGGACGTTTTGTGGCTTTCTTCGTCCTGCTGTTCCAATAATAACCCTGCTGTACATTTCTCCACAGTTTTGTCCGTGACTGGTCCGCTAAGTTTCTTTGGTGTTCATGATGCTGGTTGTTCCCTAATGTTCTCTAACCGTCCTCTGAAGGCTTCGCAGAGCAGCTATATGAATATTAGGGTTAAATTAGAAATCAATTGACTCTGTTTATAAATTAGGAAGTTGCTTTCATCGTGTTTTATTAGAAGTTTTAAAGAAAAGGGGGCTGAAACTGCATCTTAAGGCATGCTTTTCAGATTCTAAAATCATGTACAACTTCTTTACAATTTCGCAATTCTGCAATTATTATTTTTTGTGTTGGTCTGTCACAGAAAATCCCAATGAAATACACAATTTGGAAAACTCCATTGCATTCCAAAAGTGATTTTTTTTTTTTTTTTTGCAACACACTCAAAAAGTTGTCACAGATTATTTTAAACAGTTAATTTTTTTTTTGTTGGTTTATTGAGTCCTCAGTGCTGGCCAGTGCACTGACAAAACCAAACTGTTATCTTTGGAAGTGTCTTTATTGCGCTTCGTCACACGCACACTTATCATGAGGCAATAAATCTTTGTAAGTGAAGGATGTTTAATGACTCTGAGAGACAGTGGTCTAAGTGCTCTGTCCTCTTCGTTGGACAGGCCCTGATTCTAGTTGCAGAAGACAGAGCCGCGGCTGGTATTTTACTTTACCGGGCCCAACACTCCCCTGGGCTCACTATACTGGAACGCAGGGCCTGGCCTCTTCTGGGCCTGTCTGCATCCAGCGCTTTATGGAGCTGCTGCATATAGACTGACTCTGACTGACAGCGTGATGTCTGCTTGTAGCCTCGTACCTTCCTGTTTGAGATTGTTTTAAGCGTTCTCTCTGCAATGTGGCCTCTACGTTTTGTCCAAGTTTATATTGCTCTTTGTCATTCCGTGTAAATATAGACTTAAAAGATACATGGAGCGAGGCTCTGTTACTATTATGTTTCCTGGATCTGTGGGACTTTAGTCCGAAAGTACATCATTCAGCAGAAACATCAATGGATGGCAGAGTTGTTTAATATTTCCTTTCCTCTCTAGACATAGACACGAGGGAAATATCCATCTCCTGGGATCCTGACCCAGTAGGAGCGATCCATATTTCAGCCGGAACCCTAACAATGACATTTGGACAGGAGCAGGGGGGGGGTGCTATTTGTGGAGTCAGGTCACTTCCAAGGCATTGGCCCCAGACTTTAGTCCATTTTTAAATAAGCATAATCAACAGTTTATATCTTTAGAACCTCACATCATTTCCTGCCTCCCCCCTTTTTTTTGCCTGTGATCATGCTCTCCCAATCTGTACGAACACAAACTCACACCACCCCGCGACTCCTCCATCTTTTCTCTATCCGACTAACACTAATGAGTCTTTCAGCTGAGCGATGATAGACTTATATTTATTCTCCAGGCTTAAAACGTTAGGGAGTGGATATCTACTCTCAGTGCCTGGGGCCCATGCCACATGCCAGGGACACATCAGCCCCAGCTCCGTGCGGAGAGGAACGGGGGGGGGGGGGGAATTGTTTTCCAGCATCCCCAACTTCCTGCCCAATTTTACTTTAAATATCCACACCACGCACAACTTCGTTTTCCCGTAGGCATTGTCACCACTTTGGTTTTTTTTCCCCCCCCCTCAAAAACAATTACCCACCGTTTACAGTTTTGCCCGTCCTCAAATGTATACACATGCAAAACTAATCCCTTTTGCTCATACCACGCAAACAATGGAAAATCTCCCAGCAATCCCCCCTCCCCAGGGGTACCACTTACCTCCTGCTTCGGTAAACAAGAAAAACCTGCCAAAAGACAGACAAAATCATGCCAGAGTTGAGCTTTTTTTTTTTTTCTCTCTCTCCCTGTTTTCCATGAGATATATGTCGTTGAGACGCCTATGGTATGATATGCTAAGTGCTGGGCTGAAAGAGGCGAAGCAGCAAAGTGAGACACATAAATCTGACATGCAGCATGTGAGCCCATTAATTCAACTTTGCAGGCCATGTAGATGAGAGAGCTGGGGGCCTATCCAAACACTGTCCCTCTGCAGCGGGGCTCCGAGCCCTCTGAAGCACTCACTATTTTCTGTGGGCCTGTGTTTGGACTTGTGCCATGTAACACTTTGACCTAGCGAGAGGAGATTGCTCAGACTTGTATGGAAGAAGGAAAAACAGTGAGCTATTGTGAGGCTCGGCACAGCAGGGTTTGGTTTTCTTAGGCTTTATCAGCTTCTCAGCTTACTGACTTGTGTGATTAGCTGTTTTTCCAAATCTTAATCCTGCGTGACCTTCTTCCAGTAGTTTTTTTTTTTTTTTTTTTTTACTCCAGGAAAACACCATAAATATATCAAATGGAAACGTCTAAAGGGAAGAAGCAGAATTAGATTCGGCTAGATAAAACTTTAAGATTTACCTGTTACGCACTGAGCGGCTAAAGGGCGAAATAGCTCTTTCCTGACAAACGATTCCCTTGAGTGAAGGCCATCTGGGAGGGCACGCATGGTTTCCTGTATGGCTCAATTTGTGCAAGAGCAGGCAGGGCAAATTGAAGCACCAAATATAGCTTTGAAAATCACATGAACTCGCCGGGATGGGACAGGAGGATGACTTGAGATTAAACAATGGTCCTGACTGATTAGCACCGGGGTCCTGGGTAAACAAGTTGCACAGCTCAGCCATGGCCTCTGCTCAGTCTTCTAGGGAAATGTATTTATTTTTAAAAATTTCTGCGGCTGTAGCACAGAGATGTTTACAACAGTGTCATATGTCTGCATAAAATCAGCTCAGAATACCAAATCAAATTGATAAAAGGGTCGTAAAATTGAATAATTTCCCTTTGACTGCGCAAGTTTGTGCTGCTATTGCGTATAATTCCAATAAAATACACTGAGGTTTGTGATTGTGAAGGGATGAAATGAGCAAAAGTTTTTAACTCTATGTCCTAATTTATATATATATATATATATATATATATATATATATATATATATATATATATATATATATATATATATATATATATATATATATATATATATATATATATATATATATATAATAGAAGGACACAGAAGACCAACATTGGTTTCAGGTTATAGATTTAAAGTTTTCTTCCTTTAAACAGCTTATGCACGGTTCACAACTTACAGCATCCTTTATGTTAGCTCCAAACTCTTTTCTTGTATTGTGTGTTCTAATTAGAAGTAAACATTGCATTTCAAAGTTTTGATTCGTTAGGGTATGACGTGCTCCTGCTCTTCTCCGCTGTCGCAGTGGATGACAGGTAAATGACCTCTGAAAGTGCAAATACTGTCACTCCCCTGTCATAAATGCCCCTGCACCACGCAAGGCAGCATGCATATTTATGATGCTGCACAAACACGGCCCTTACGTCACACCAGAAGCCAAATGTGCGCCTCGCCATGCCACTCATCGCGCTCCCTTCAGAGCCCCCATGGCACAACGCCCCGAATGAAAAGATGTTAAAGAGGGAGAACGCCAGCTTTTGTCAAACTCTTCAAGGTGAAATTCCATCAAGAATAATAATAGTAAAAAAAAAAAAAAAAAAGACCTGGACAGTAAATGCAATAAACCCGTAGGGGATCCATTCCCAAAACATGTCATGAGTATGTGGCCATATCATCCTGTTTTGATTTTGAGCGGCTTCTGGTGCATTGATGTGCATGTTTAGACACTGCTGCTGGAAGGTATCAGTCATCCCTACATGTCAGGTGAGGGACTTCTATAAACTCCGATGATTAGTCGACGATAAGCCCAGACATGTTGGTGACTGACAACTTCGCTGAGCTGCCAGCCCCTTAATTCAGGCAGAATGTCAGTAGGTGAGGCCGGTGCATTCATCTAGGGGAGCGTTAATACCAACGGCATTTAGGCCTCTTATTACGGAATTTCTATCATTTTCTGGCCTTGCTGGAAGCAGCAATTATTAACAATTTTAACCTTTCCTGTTTGACACTGAACTGCTGCTCTCCCAGTGGGGTGGAGCATGTTTCAAGCATGGGACAAAGTTTGTGTTGAGCCCAAACAATTGGCCACAAGTGGTGTGAAATCCTTTCTGGTCTCATGTGAGGTGCCCCGACCAGCGCACCACACCTCTGGCCATCTTTCCTCTTCACCAGGGGTGTCCAGCTTCCCCTGGTAAAGGAGCCAGACTTCCTGTAGTTTCAGGCCAATGGATATTATAAAAAGCCTGTGAGGTTGTTGGCAGACAGATCATCTAATCCTGCAATAAATTCAAGCAGCCATGTAGCTGTTAAATGGTTTATGCCACATTTGTTTTCCTTGTGGCTACTGTAGTAAGGGAAATTTACATCCTTATAATCTGATGGATTAGTAGTAGATTTATCCAAATGTACATAGATAAAAAAGTTCAAGCACAGCATAAATGGCAACGAAGGTGTTTGGTTAAGAGAGGTAACGCTTCCCCGCCTGGCTTGTCCTCATCCCAAAAGGCGGCCATCCTACCGCGAACATGAGCTAAAATTCGTTTCAGCAGCTTCCCATGGGTCAGACAATAGCGGAGCCATTTATGAAAGATGCTTCCTAAAAACGAATGTATTGAAAAATGTGTTTCCTCCCCCGCTTCGCGTTTCACATCACCTCTGTTCTTGATGGGGCTCTCACAGTGGCCAAACAGAACAGACCGCGGAGAGGAGCCGCCTGTGCCGGTGGTGCCGTCTGAACAGCGAGTCACATGACTGTGACTTAAATCAAACATCCGCTGCAGCTGCTTTTCTCAAGGTCCACAAATAGGGGAGCAAAGCCTTTGAGGGAAGAGGGTTTGGTTTTGGATTCTTTTATCCAGTCTCTTTTTTTTTTTTTCATGTCTATTGATGAGTGTTAGATGGACCGTCAACAGCTTTTCATTTAATGACGGATTTTAGAGGTAAGCAAATGATATCTTACCTGAGTTGAATAACTCCCTTAGCGCGTTAGCTGGCTGACGGTAAACAGCTAGTCTGAGAGAGGCCATGTCTCCAAAAATCACGTCTGCCGCCTTAAAGCCACTCCAATCTCAAAAACATCATCGCAGTTATGAACCTTTGAAAGTTTCTTACGTTTTTATTGGACATTTCAACTAGACAAAGAAGCCAGTGATTTTTTTTTTTTTTTTTTTACACTGGGGATGATGGTTGGAGTCTGTCTGCGACCAGTGATCTTCCTGTATGACACAACTACTGAGAAATGAAATATGTACAGCATTTCTGGCCAAACGTAACTGTTTGGTTTTAAAGTAAAGCCGTTTCAGGAAAAGTTAGTTTAAGTGGCCTTACTTTGTTCGGCTCATCTTGGTGGGGCATGAGCTCCTATATTTGCTTCCTGTGGAAGTATAATCACTGTTTTTTTCTGCTTTTACCTGCATGCTTTTTTTGTAGAAATCAACATGCTTGTGGTATATTTCTGGTTGGGTATTTTGAGCAGCCCTCATATCGGAAATGCTAGACCTCAGTTACCAGCTAGATGACACAGATCTAGTCTTTAAGCATGGCGTTGAGGTGGGGCTTGATATCTGCCATCTTTGTCCATTCCATAACAGGCTATAATGTATGTTTGGGTTTATGTGGGTTTACTTGTTACGTTGGAACACCCAGTGTTGTCCAATTGTACAACCAATCAACATGTTAAATAATCTGGGAGAAGTCATTTGATGACCTATGGTCCTCTGTTTTTGTGCATTTATTGGGGCTTTGTTGTGCCATGCTCTATAGTTGATATAGTGGTCTCAGGTTTATAAACCTCCCTTTGACTATTCCACAAATCCTTGTTTTCATTTAGAACTGCTAGACATTTGTCACATCTGACCAAAAAACTGTAAATCTGGTTTTAGTCCACTTTGGGGATGTTGATTTTTAAGCAGCAGATTTCCTTTTCTGGTCAGAAATCCACGATGAGGGAAACATGGAAGTGTCTGCTAGGACACTGGTGTCCTGGCAGAAACCAGTTCATGGCAGCATTGAGTCTTGTTGTGTCTGGTACTGTTCTTGATCATTCTAATAATTTATTGTCTGAGGGGAGGTGTTGTGTTAGAAACTTTACACCGCCTTACTTTTTTTTAGGCGGCTATTTTATGAGGTTTGCTTTAAGCATTTTTCTTCTGTTGTGGACTTTTTCCTGTTACTTGCAGCTAATACAATGAGGAATAATGAAGGATCATTCCTTTCTATTCTATTCGATTTTGACAAGAGGTGCTTTAAACCTTTGTTTTTTTATTATCTGTTTCTCACAAGGAGATCATTGGCGGCCCATTGCCTCCCACCTCAATTTCCCATGTAAATAAGAATTGGCTTCTGTGCAAATAAGTGCACAATGAAAACATGATCAGTAGAGGTCCATAAAACAGCTTTCACATAAACCCCTTTGACCCTTTACAAGATTGATTTTTTTTCAGGACAATAGAAGTTCGCTCTGGCCTTGGCTCCTCATGGATCAGCAGTTAGCTTCAGCCATCGGAACCAACTAATCTGGATTTGAGCCAAATCACGACACAAAGAAACCTGTCTGCTGGAGCTAAGATATTATTCCGACATTTTAACAGAAGCTAACTCCGAACATCTCGAGCACGCCCTTCGAGGCAAAACAACAATTCTTCCGTTTGCTCTCTCCCGGTGACGGTGGAGGTCAATTTGTCAGCGGTGTTGGTGTTCGCACATCACAGTGTCAGCCGCGACACCACGCTCAAACATGCGGCCAATAATCTATTTCAAAACATGTTCCTGGTGTGACTAAAACAGCTACACTGCACCCATTGTAACGGGTGTTTGAAAGCGCCGCCCCAGCAGATGGATATTTATCCTCGTAGGTGTGAGCTGACTGACAGGTGCTTTGGAACGTTCCATGAAGCTGTTTCACAGTTCAGTGTCAAGGTTACGGCGCATCACACAAATCCACGCTAATCGTAGCCCCTAGTAAGCTCCACCTGACAGCGGAGAACTCGCGCTGACGAGGGATTGTTGACATGTTTTCCTTAACCGGCATGCCCGGCACATTATTTTCCCTTAAGCCTATTCACAGTAATGGGGAGTGCTGAAAGGATTTTGATTGTCTGCTAAAGTATTTAATGCACAGCAAATATTTTAGACACTGCTCATGGTGCGGAAACAATACACACAGTGTCCCGCATTCTTGATTAATCAAGCAGAACAAAACAAACCGAGCCAGTGGGAAGAAATGAAGGGGAAAAAAAATAGCTTTTTTTTTTTTTTTTCTCCGTGGTTGGTTTGATTTTGATTCTGGAGGAATTGCTTTACTTTCTAAGAGTCATTCTTTATAAAAGAGCACGTTTTTTGCACAAGACTATCAGCTTTTAGGCATTTAATAAATGATTAATAGAATCTTTCATCAATGAAACACAACAGCATTACTGTGAAATGAAGTGTATGATTCTGCCCCGTGGTGTTTAAAAGGATTACTGGAAAAATACAATATCTACTTTGTCAGCACTTAAGGTCTATATAGCCATGCCTCAGGATATCCCTTTCCCAAAAGGAAGGATTGCCCCATTTTTTTTTCCAAGCTCCATGCTGCTCATCATGTTAAAACCTCAGTTTTCCTGCAAAGTAAAGACTGTCTCATGATGGGATTTTGTCAGAGAAAAGTTTCTACTTTCGAGTACAATCCAGACAATCGTTTCTCACGCACGATTAAAGTGAATATTTGGTGATTTTCTATCATTTGGAATACAATAAAAAAAAATGGAGAATGACATTTTTTCACTTAAAAAAGGAGAGGCTTTGAATGTTTTTCTCTCTGAAATTCCTGCAGCCTTTCTGATGCAGCCCCAGACTTCAAAGGGATTGTCTGTAGCGCAGTCCTCCTGTATCATCTGTCATCTGAGGCCCTTCACGCACCCTTGTCCCCTTCCAGATGTTCTCTTTTGACTTCCACTCCATCTGCCATTCTCTCTTGCGCTGACAAAATCAATACTAAGTCCATTTGCCGTATCATACGGCAGCGTCTCTGCAAACTCCGGATAGTAATGATGCGATGATAACCCAGGGCTGAGGTGCACAGGGCGGGTGAATTTTACCCTGATCAATACAGCTGATTTACAGGGTACCTTCTCAGGATGCGCCATAGTT
Organism: Fundulus heteroclitus; assembly: GCF_011125445.2. Classification (NCBI taxonomy): domain Eukaryota; kingdom Metazoa; phylum Chordata; class Actinopteri; order Cyprinodontiformes; family Fundulidae; genus Fundulus; species Fundulus heteroclitus. Next base: position 18,171,189 of record NC_046379.1, read on the forward strand.
TTGCAGCTTCCATAAACAATGTAATGTAATAACTGTATAGTAACCTTCTGCGTTGTGGTGAAAGTAGCACCTGGCGTGAGACTCGTTTACTAATTTCTGTCGATCACGATTCACCAGTTAACCGACACTTCTTAGAACTTGAATTTTCTCCCGGTCTCTAGACAGTAGCAGTCATATGAGCCACCATGACATCACTCCATTAACGTGCTCCTCAGCCAAAGAGAGCCCAAGAGTGGCCTTCCTTTGGGGAGATTTCAGCAAAGAAAAAAAAAAGCTGCTTAAAGCCAGCCTTCTGCTTCCTAAACATGGATTTAATACCCTCATTAATGATATATGACAAGGGAAATCAATGCAGACTGCACGTTAGGGCCCCTCGTGCGTGTTAATGTGTCTTATGTTTGTGAGCGCAAGCTTCTAAGTTCATGTTACTGCGAGTGTGCAGCTCTTTGTGCATTACCTTTAATGAGTACATGGTGTTGAACATCATATACTCAGGCCTACCTCTGGATACCTTACACCTCACGAAGAAGCCGGATCATTGGTGCAGATGGTCTGAGCACTTCCACAGTGTCTACAGTGCCGGTCTGGAGGTTGCATTTACTCTTCATGGGACGGGATGTCAAACTCATTTTGGACTTTCGATGATGCTCTTTCTCTTTTAAGTGCATTATTGATTAAACAAACATCCCTTTGCAAGTTGTACCTCAGTTACACATTGGACCAAATTAAATGTATGGTTTGGGGGAGGGGGAGATTGGGGTAATTCCAGGAGTTTCAGTTCAGCCTGCTTCATCTATTCTGAAACTAGGTCTTTGAGCACACTATCTTTTTGAAGCGACTTGTTTGGTCCAACTTTTATTCATTATTCTATCAAATATGTTAAAATGAACCCACAGTACTGGCTGTAAAACAGCCCAGTAGTGTGATTATTCCCCCCATCATGAACAGCTGATTCTGTGTTTCAAACATTCTTCATGTCATGAGGCCAAAGAGCTCACTCTTTTTGTCCTTTGATGATTTTTTTGTCTGCAAACAACATTTGTTTTTTTTATTGCAGACAGCTGCATATTTCAGTTAAGCCTGGAAGTGTCAACGGGGAACGGGGCTGGATTTCTTGGTTGGCATCACCTCAGTCCCGATTTAACCTAAACTCACTGGCGTTTCAGCGGATCAAAATACACTTGAGCCTTAGTGGTTCCTGGGCAATTCTTAACTATCCTAACAAATTTTATTTAGTCAAAGGGGCAAAATTTGTGTAACTTTTGACACAATTGGACCATATTCCCAAACTCAAATACAAACTGGTTTAGGAATAGAAACAGAATGCTGACATCATGCTTTTGAGAACCCCTGACCTCAACCAATGACAATTCACAGGGTATGATTAACGGTAAATGGGCTGAATTTATATAACACTTTTCTAGTCCTAGTGACCGCTGACAGTGCACTAGAGTCACATTTACCCAGTCGCACTCACTGATAAGCACGCATTCATACACCGATACACAGATTGGTATGCAACATGGGGGTTCAGTGCCTTGCCCAGGAGCACACCAACATGTGACGACATGGAATCAGACCCACAATCTTCTGATTATAAGACGATTACTCTACTAAGCCACGGTTGCCGCCCCCCAAGTTGGACCTATGGCAAGAGACAAACCAATTACCAAGTCGAGCTTGAAAATGTGACCCAGTGATATCCAGCTAGATTTATGCAAGAATCTTGTTGTAGGCTATAAAAAGGGTTTGGTGAAGGTAAAACTTGCAAAGAGGCATTTGATCTGTAGGGTTGTATGTACATATATGACCCTGTATGTGTAATATTTACTATTTGTGTCTTCAAGAAAAGTCTCAGAAGATCAAATGTTTCCAGCAAATCTTAATTTTTTTCTTGTTTTCTTCTTTTTACTGGATTTGCTTTGTTTTAGGGCTCAATGGTGCAGCAAGGTCCTGGGTTCAAATTCTGGGCTGGGCTCTTTCTGCATGGAATTTAATGCTCTCCCCCTGTATCTCTAGGTGCACCAGGCTGCCCCCCACAGTTCAATTGGTGTTTTTAAATGGGTTGTTTGTCCCGTGTGTCTGTGTGTTGCCATCACCTCTACCCCCTCTGACCACCGGAGAAGGGTACCAGCCCCCCTGTGACCCGGCAAGGTGAAGTAGAGACAGTAAATACATGTTTAGCTCTACTGGAGGGAATTCACACTATTGATGAGTGTATGCCAACTTCAGGACTGTAACTGAAATGCTACACTGAAGGGGAAAAGGGCATGAACAGTATAATAAAGTAACTAAAAACCCTTTAAAGGATTGAATGTGTCGGTTAGAGTGCATCAATCTGTAAAATATTTCCTCTGAGCCACTGGTACTCTGCTTCACGAAGAGCAACATCTGCATCGACATACCAAGACGCAGAGCTCAGAATCTGCTGCTGGCAAATGTTCAACTCTGGGATTGAATTCCTATTTACAGAACATCAAGGTTAAAGCCCATGTTTTCAAAGGTAAAACTAAAGTACCACGCACTTGACCCCCGCAACACTCTGTTTGAGGGAACTCATAGCTGAGGCGATAAACCCCTGAGATCAAAGTTTTGGCTTTGATTCCCAGCCAGCATGGTCGGGTGAACAGCATCTCGACCATCCGCCGCTTTATTTTCTTATTAGATTGCTCTCCCAGAATTCCATTTTTATCCACATAGATCTGGCCAGTGAATTACCATTGAAGGCCCCATCAAGCTGTCAGGCTATCCGGAGTGCAGGTGCGGTGGGCCCCGCTGCACTGTAAACAAGCAGCACAAGCCCCCCTGAATTATGGAAGCTGGGGCTGTTTTATGTTGTTCAGAGGACCTAAACAGATTTATCTCCCGCTGCTTTTCAGCGGGCAGGCCTCACAATCTCGAGCTGAGCTGCTTACCTTCAGGAGAGGAAAGGTTGGATGTGTGTAGGACGAGTATGTGAGAGAGAGAGAGAAAGGGAATGGCAATTTCCCCCACATCCATGGATGATCGCAATCTTTAAGTCTGTGTCAGAAAGCTTTGTTTCCTGAAAGAGGTCCAAATGGAGCGTTTTATGCCTAGCCGAGCGCCCGCCGCTATAACGCTGAGTCTTCTTCACATCTGACACGTTTTACTTTCATTATCGTTTCTCTGTAATTTCTTCAGTAGTTAAGAGGGCTGCGGTTCTGTGCGGAACGGAGAAATGTGTGACTTAACTATTCTAGACACCAGACAATTGCCCAGTGGTCCTTATTCCCTCAAGGTCGGGGAGGAATAATGGAACGGCCAGCGAAAAAAAACAAATGCAGACCATAGTGTAGTTGTCACATGCTCTGCTAACACATGTGAAGGCTGGCTCCTCTTTTATCCTCAAATAAATTGCCCTGAAGAAGTGCTCACACATAAATGCGTCTCGCATAAACTGGGCTGGGGGCGGTGTTTTTGTGAAAATGGTCCTCAGATTTTGATCGTGTGTTGCTGACGTCGAGTGCCGTCATCCCCTCCTCTGTTATTAAAAGTCTATAGTGAGCAATGTTCTTTTTTTCTTACATACATGGACAGTTGTACACTTGTTGGTGTACATTTTTTTTATAAAAAAGTGGAACAATCTACCCCCCCCCCCTAAAAAAAAGAAGAAAAAAGAAATATCCAATCTTTAATTTGAGGTTATTTATTAATTGATGAAAAATATCTCAAGAAATAATTGTTTGCAATGAATCATATGGTAACGCAATAATTGATATCCCTGTTGTGAATGCTTTCTACACACCCTTTTTTGCCAATGGGACAGCACCTATATCTGAACCAAACTATTTTACCAGTCAGGAGCTTGCAGATTGTCAAGATCGTCCAGAGCCAAGGTTCCTCGCTGCTCAACTCAAATATATTCCATAGGATTTAGGTCTAGAGACTGAGTTGGCCATAATTTGTGTCCGGTGAACCATTTCTTTCTTAATTTGGACACGTTTTTTCAGTTTACTGTTTGAATCCACCTGAGTTGTATTTAAAATGTTCTGAATTTTTAATGAGCTATTCATGCAATTTCACCTAAGAACATTTCCAAAGCCCCACAGCATCACAGAACTTCCACCGTAACCAACGAAGTGTCCGTTGCCAAAACGCTCAGTATAATTTTCATCTGAATAAAAGACACAGTTTCAGTCAATTTAGCAAACTTTTAAATGTCTATGTTTCTGATAGTAGAACAGCAAATGGAGATAATAAATATTGATTATTTTTGGAGTTTCGGAAGAACAGAAATAACTTCTTCAATAGTTTGCTTTGAAAATAAAATGGGATTTGTACTCCTTTTCCAGTGGAAACCTTTAGGATTAATGACGAACAGAATCAATCAAGTCTTCGCAAAACAACTTTCTGCAAATGCATGCTAAATGCTTAATTGGGTTGAACAGTTTTTATTGATATGATGGATTGTTTGAAGTTCTGCACATGTTTTTGTTTTTTTATCAATGGTCTAAACAGTTTAATGCTTATGTTAGACTTGTTTGTCTTGAGAAACTTTGTCGGTGCAGATAGGGAACACACCACTGAGCTCCTATTTTTGTGACCACTGGGCCTGAGGTATGACCCAACCATATCTGTGTCAGGTTGTTTATAATCACTTTTATTAGCTCTGTCACAGATGATATTGAGATGTTAGTCTACGTTAGGTTTGCGCAGTAAAAGATAAAAACTGAATTGCGAGCTCTAGCTCTGTTCTGTATATTTCAGTGGTTGTCATGTAGACTGCGACACCAAGATGACACTTTCTTGTACCTCCTGAACCATCCTGCTCATGGTGTACGTGGTGGCAAGATGGGTCCTTGTGCAGCCTATGCCAACAGCTATAAGAAATAGCTACAAGGCCTCTATTTCGTGTCATATATACATCCCAGGGATTAAATTGAGTCGAGTTTCTTTAACCTTATAATTAGCAACGTAAAAAAATACATTAAAAAAACGTGTTTTTTACTTCAGCAATTTTATTTTGAAGGGATTCTTAGGGTTGACAATAAATGGGTCTAGGATCTTTTTAATAATGGACTTTTTACACATCTTCACTTGGGGTGCGAACAATTTTGCCTGAGTCTGAATAGGTAATTTGACCAATCCAGCCGATTTACAGGTTGATTTTCAGATGCCTAGAATTTTCTTCAAAATCTGCCCATTCCCTTCCAGGCAGAAAATGCGAGTAGATGAATGTGTGCTAGACACGGCTCTGCGGGGTGCTTAACGCCGTAGTGCCCTGTCTTAGAGGGTGTCTGGTTGTCATTAGGGGTGATGGGCAATGGGGCTGCCAGGTGGGGATCAGCGCTTTTCGGTGTGTGCTGACAGTTTTGCCAAACTGTAAGAGAAATTACCCAAGAGGAATGAAAACAGCACTTAGCCGGTCTGACAGAGAAGACAGACAAGCTAAAACAGATGATGTACATCCCAGTGACTTCCCCCCATCTTTTAGTATCTTGCTGCACACGCAGCTGTAAAAAAGCCCCGGCTTGCCACATCTGGCCGGGCTTACCTCGAGGCTGAAGAAGGCTGGGGAGCCTTGAGGGAAAGCGAGCTGAGACTAAGGGAGACCTGTCAGGACACACCAAACAAAAGCTCGCTGGCTACTGACAGGCTACACAGAGAGAGAGAGAAAGAGAGAGAGAGAGCCAAGTGCACGCTTTCTGCTTGTGCTTTTAAAGATGACACCTCCAGTGAAAGAGAAGGCTTTCATTTCACTGTGTACAATAAGTGGTTAGTCTCTGTTTACAGTAGCTAAGGGGTGATTTGATGGTCTGAGATAGCTTAAAAAAAAAAAAAAGAGTGCCGAAACAAAGTCTACAAATTACACAATGTTGTACGGTATCAAAAGGTGCGACATTAGCATCGCAGTTAACAGAACACCCCAGGTCAGACCTTTCACCCGGAATAACTGCTTTTCTTCAGGTTCTTCTGAAATGTTCTGGCTGGAACTTTTTAGTTTAGCCCAACCCAGCCAACCACCCTGAGGCGTTAACATATGCATGTTTCCATGCTCCTGAATGCGTTTTGCTCATGAAGCTGCTGCATGTCTCTTAACAGGTGTCTGATTATCTCTTCTATGAATGCTCTCATTGTACTAATTAAAAATTCATAAAAAGGTTTTTTTAAACGATCACTGATTGGGCAATTTTAAATAGTGGTTAAAGGTGTTAAAGTCGAAAGTGAGTCGAAAGGAAACATTCTGACCCAAATGTAGAATCAGACCCAGGACTCGGATCTTCTGACGTAAAAGAGTTTATTAAGAGAAATGGAAATAATACTAGTGCAACTGGGAGGCTAGGGTTTAACTGCTTCTGTGGGATGTGGAGGAAGAGAGTTAGGTCACAGAAGAGGCAGAAGTTTAGTTAAGTTCAGAGGGTGAACGGCTTACTGTACGGTCGTTGAATCATGTTCTGGATAAGCTGGGATCCAGGTGGAGGGAACCAGGTTGGCTTTGGTGTGAGTTTGCTACTACTTGAGCAGGTTTCGGTGTGAAGCAGGCAGGCGGTTCTCTGAGATCTGAATAGCTTTGGCGTGAGGTTGTTGGAGTGCGGTCAGGCAGGGGGACCGCTGAGGACAGAGAAGACATGGTTGCTCACTTTTGGTATGACAAACATAATTTAATATAACGGGTAAAGAACACATCCTCCAGAAACTGCTTTTGACAGATTGTGTGATTGACTTATTATTTACGTGTATCAAGTTTAAGGTAAACCAACGTCTAAGAATGTTTTTTTCCAATTCATTGCTTGACTTTTTGAAGCTCTAATTCCCTTTGTAAACTGAACAGTGCAGAATGTCACACAACGTTGACACGCGGTAAACAGTGTTGTGTGCGTCCAGTCCATTAAACCGCGGGATTTTCCTTTCCCGTCTGTTTAAGGTCTCGTGGCCTTTTGCGTCAAGGCCTCTAGAGAAGAAGGGGCCCCGGGCCAAAGAGGGCGAAGGGCAACGCGGGGTGACTCGGGGACGCGGCGCGGGGGTCACGCTGGGGCTCTTCCTTCTCTGTGTGCTGCGTGCTCCAGTGCTCTGGAGGCCAGGGCCTGATTACTGCTCTGGGATCCAGGCGCAGAGCGTTTTCATTAGGGAGAGGGCCAAGATCATCCAGGAAGGTTCCGGCCCATTAATACATTTGAAACAGCAAATGAAAGGAGGGGGCCGTTGCGAGGGTTTTTTGAGGGGTGGTATGGAGTTATTTTGAAAGAGGAGAACTCTGTGGAACAACCATGAGCGCTTTGGTGCATAAATACCCTGTGGATCATCTTAACCCTGCTGTTCTCATCTCTTTTTTTTTTTTTTCCCCTCCCGCTTTCCTTTCAAAGATCTGTGGCCAATTTTCCTGTAATTTGGGATAAATTGTTTGTGAAATCCATGTCGATGCTTCCACTGGGAATCCATTCACAAAAGGTGGAGCGAGGAGGAGGAGGAGGCGGAAGAATCGGCTGGTTGGATAGCTGCGGAGAAAATGAGAACAATGTATGGAGAATCTGGTTAATGACATCATCTGCTTCCTCTTTCCACATTTTCATACATCCCGACGCGGCACAGAAACATATCTTTTTAATTGCATCTCGAAGTGGCTTGGAGTGATCAAAGCGTCTGCGTTCATGTGAAGCCGTAAGACGACGCAGACAGATGTTTGCACAAAGGCACGATCTAATTTTGATAAATGTTTTGAAGTCTTCGCTCAAATTAGACCGAAGGTCCCAGGATTTCTATTACCGATCTTTCGAGCAGCTCTTTCTTTTTGCCTCCGCAGGACTGACATAGCATACAAGAAGAGAGCAGGTTGATCTAATTATGATGAAGGTTAACTGCTTGTCTTCCCTCTCTTCGGCACACGCGGTATTTCCCCAGCTAGCTGTTGGACTACTGTAGGTGTTTATTACCAATAACGACATGAAGCCTTCACTGCAGCGGGGAAAGAAACCTCTTCAGGTCAGTTTCCAGACTAGTTAATATTTTATCCTGCACATGACATCTATTGATTCATCATCATCACTTATTAATGGTGTCTGGTGTTGCATCAAATGTTAATAATACACATTTCTACATTTTTCAAAAAAAAAAAAAACAGGGCCAGCCACAATCATATATAATGTGTAAAAAGAGTATTTTATAACCTCACATTTCCCCTGTTTGTGTTATTTGTTCTGCAGCACCGTTCAAAAGAGCTTTCGGATATTCCCAGCGGACCAGATTGGGAGAGGAAACCGACTCTGTTCCGACTTCTCTCTTCAGCGACAAATAGATCTGGTTGTGAAACAACATTGAAATGCATCTGTTAGGTTTGGTATAAGTGTTGCGCTTTTTTTGAACTTTTGTTATAGTGCAGGGCATCGTTTGCTCAGTTTTAAAACCGGAAGCTCTGAAGTAATATCTGGTAGACTTTACCTGTGAACTAAAAATGGGCCATCAGACAAAATGCGACCTTTTTTCTATCGGTAACTTGACACACTCCTTCTGGTCATGTGTTCAGCTTCACACATTTTGGAAGAAAATTTTTTAATTTTTTTCAGCAGCTTTTGGAAAAAAAATGGGATCCAGAACCTCCTATGGCCATCATCGGGGTCTCCAGTGCTTTGCGACCAGCCACTAAAAGTGAGAAAATGGCTGTCTTGTTTGGTACGGTGATCGCTAACAGATTGATTTTGAGATTTTGGAAAAAGGACTCTGTGCCCACATTTGATTTGTGGTTGGGAGAACTAGCAAATACTCTGCATCTGCATCAAAAAATTGAGACACCATAACGAAGATAAGGTCAATGTGTTTGAGAGAATATGGGACACTGTACCAAAATTCCTTCAATGAAAAAGTGTATATGACTGACTCGTCTGCTTTGGATCAATTTATGATGTTTTCATCATGTTTTCTTGACTGTGTAAGTGTTCTGTGATGTGCTGTTCTGTGCGGGCAAGGGTAGGGTAGGGATTTGATCTTTTATGTTAATTTTTGTATATCCATTTGGAAAATCTAATAAAAAAAACAAATGCGACCTTTTAAAGTTACTGTACCTAAAGAGGTCTGTGAGACAGATTAAATGTAACAAAGTTCCAACCAGTCAAGAGATTTACAGTGAAAGTTTTTTTTTTTGTTGTTGTTGTTTGTTTTGCCCTGATGATAATCAGGGTAATCCCATAAATCACCTGCAACAACAAATGTGACCTTGCGTGCTCCTCTGGCCTGCCACTCACCGCAGATAACAACCCTGCCAGCATCCTAAAAGCCGAACTGGGACCGCCGAGCCAGTGCAAAGTGAGCTGTTAATGCCTGACGTGTGTTTTGTCACTGCAGCACGACGGGGGGAGAGGCTGACGGTAAGCACCGAGCTCAGGGAGCGGCGGGGGTAAAAAGGCTCCGCGACTTGGCAGCCAGCGTGGCTTTGCATGCCAGCACAGCTGTCCGGCAGTCGTCTCGCTCAGGGCTGCTCCCAACGTGCAACCGACAACCAATCTATCACTACAACAGCCAGACGCACAAGGACACAAAAGTGTGAGCCCGGCGTGCAACACTGGTGGAACGCAGGAGTTTTATGCGTCGCGATCTTTTGTTTCAGGCTTGCTCAACACGATTTAGGTAGCTTGCACACTTGTTGCATGAAAAAAAAAGAGATATTTTGACAACTGTGTTCAATTCTCAGGGGAGCCTTTTGTTAGAACGTGATATTCTGCAAGGAACAACACATTAATTGCGTCCCCTCCATACTTTACACAGCCCTTAAAAGGGCTGAAACTTTATAGACAAAACTTTAGAGACTGCTCAAGTTCTAAAGTAATGAGCAATTCAGTCGACTGTGATTAACATGCACGGCGCCACGTCTGCGGGCCCTCTTTTGTCAGTCAGACAACGGTGAGAGAGGAGACTTTTATAAGCAGGCGTTCTCTCCTGTGCCAGGTTTTTGTTTACACTTTTATTATATCTCCACTGGATTATCTGATGCCTACATCCTGAGTTCAGGCTCGCGGTTAGGTTTTTAATCTCCTGACGCACTCGGCTCACTTGCCCGCTGTCCTATGACACGCAGGGAATCAGAGAGGGCTTATATTACAGCACATGAATCAAGACAAAATGAAATGCACTCCAGACGCTTTCAAGATGGTTTTTATTTATGACAGAGGGCTTCAGATACCAGAAAGAAAATGCATTAAGTGTAATCTGATCACTTTATTATGCTGAATTCACCAGCAATCAGACTCGGTTTGGCTGAGTGACTATTCTAAAAATAGACGTGGCGATAGATAATACAATTTTAACAGCGATGATGGTAATGTTTTTAACCCTCACACGAGATGACAATGATTCATACAAAAGGAAAAAAAAAATGTACAAACTTTTTACAAACTAAGGCAAATGCTTTTATTTGACAAGCAGATCTTCAGAGTTACGAAGCAAAATTCGAATTGATTTGTTCTAACAGCCATCGCCATCATTTTAATTTATTCAGCGTCAGATTTAGCAGAGATTAGGTTTCTCCATCCCCTCTCGCTTGTGGTCTGTGCTCCATCGATGCCTCAATTGTAAAAAAATTATCCCTCGTCCTGCATCCTCTGAGATCAAATCAATTTATGAGAGCAGGATATCTGTCATTGGACCAAACCCATTATGGTCAATCCAACCCGGCAGGGCGTTTGTAGGATCGTACATTAGGAGATTCTCAGGCGTTTACAGTGAAGTGAGGAGAAGCATCAAGTTTTAATGCTCAAAGCCACAGAAACCAATGAGGGATTAGTCATTACTTGGCACTGATGCCTTATGGCATTTACGGAGAAGTGCGAAACGATGTCAAACAAATCTCCCCCCCCCCCTTTCCAAACCGAAGTGATCTGAGGTTGTTTTTAATCTTTTGCTCTGTTGAGCACATAATGCGTGGCCACGAGCAAAAGCATTTGCATACGGTCGCACCATTTGTTCCGGCATGTGTGTGGATGCAAAGACTCAGGAAGTGCGTCCATCAGCAGTTTTGGGTACATGATGAAAAACAAAATGGCCTCTTCCTTCCTGCAACTTTGGCCTCTTCCTTCAACTGGTGACACCTGGTTAGCGAGGATGTTCCAGTGAACCCGAAAGAACATGTCATTCAAACGCTTTTCTTTTGGAAAAGCCCAAAATTGGCTGGTTTGTTACATTTTCAAGATTGAGCAGGGTGTTTTCATTCGGGAAAGAAGCTGAGGATTTTGTGAGAGAAGCAAACATCTAGAAGAGGAGGAGATTTTCCCACGTTTTCAAGCATCTGTTAAATTCTTGTTTGCATTAAAATCTTGTGCTTGTTTCCTTCCTCCTGTTTTCTTCAATAAGCTGTGTAGTTTAGCCTATTTCAACAACAAGTACAAGCAAACAGATTTCGAACGTGATGCTCGAGGGAAACTTTTGCCTGTTACTACCTGTATATATACAACCACCAACCAATCAAATTCCTAAATAAACCATTTATTTCTCTCGGTAGGATTAATATAGGGGGTATAACAATGTCTATTCTGGCATATCTGTTAAGCATCAGACTTAACCAAGCATTGTTTTGGCTAGTTAACCCGCTAGTCAACATGTTAGACATCCAGCATTACTTTATCAGGAGAAAAGAGATAATATTCTGTGCAATAAGCACTTTTACTATAAAACCTTCCTTCAGTCTTCCACCAGGGTGACCATCAGTTTGAAATAGACAAAAAAAAAAAAATCTTTCAGAACGACGGTTTCAGCTGACACCGACTTCAAATTCAACCAATTTCTTGTAAGAATTTGGTTCCCAGTTCATGTAAATATCTTTAGCTAAAAAAACACATATTTGTACGTCATTGTCATCATCACATTAAAGAGCTGATTCTGATTTTAAACATAGACTGTGAACACCCTATTTATTTATAAATTCAAAATGACAGTGGATAAGTATCATCAAATGTAATCTTCGCCAGATTATAATTATTATGCCTGTAATAACATGTCCTTTTAGCAGCGGCTATTTTGTTTTAATACCAGTTATTTGATCATGGTATACAGGTTTTTTTTTTTTTCAATTATTGTGTTAATGCTGTGATTTCATGAAACTAGTGTTTTTACTCAAGGTAAATATATTCCTATATTTTGTTTCTTTAATTATAAGCCCTATGGAGGTGAGTGCTTACAGTTGAAAACCTTATTCAGTCATAACAAATCAATCAGAATAGGCATTTTGTTTGTCATAGCAAGCCGGTATTAAAGATAGTTTTCTTTAAGCCCCCTTTTCTACTTGAAAAATTTTGCTTTTATTATTGGTCTGATGCAGTATTCAAATGTTAAATGCTGTGTTACTATTAGGTGGAGGTGGTTTAAAAATCCTGTTTATCAGAAATAAAGGCTTTAAAACATCATCAGTCTGTGTTAATCTGTATAATGCATTTCTCTTCAGGAAATGACTTACGGAAATAAATTAACTCTTCAACATGACTCTCGAATGAATACGACTACTTTTAAGAAGGTATTTTGACGTAGGACAGGAAGTAGTTGCCTTCTTATCTAGTTGCATTTGGCCATTCTAACGTTACATTAGCCTTAAAAAGCTTCCTTCATTCTTTAATGGCTTGTGTGGCAGCATTTTGGTACTTTGTAAAAAACAAAACAAAGCAGGAACAAAGTGGAAGACATGATATGAATGAGTTGCAAACTCTGTAAGTAGACAAGGTCAGCCAAACTGCTAGATGGTAACAAATCATTTACTTACCATCTGCAGGACAGCTTTCTATCTATTCCTAAAGTTCTTTTTTTTTTTAGGAATCTGGGCCACAGTTGTTCCAAATTTCAACATATTTTGCCTGATCAAACTGGATTATTCTACAAAAATGCAGTTAGAGATTTTTGGAAATCTTTCTTCTATTTGTGAAACGCAGAAGCATAAGGGTCACCTTAAAACTAAGACAACCATGAAAACCACAACAGGGAATGATAAAATCTGGACTGAATTATTGTTCAGTCATTGCAGATTCTTTAAAACACAGATTAGAATACGTGAAACCTTTGTTTATGAAAACAAAAACGAAAAAGCTGATTCTTACTTTTACCAAAAAGACTAAAATGTGTTTGTACTTTCAGGAACCCAGTGTCATGCATTGTCTCCTCTCATGAGTTTTTGTTTGATATTTTCTCATGATCTTATATTATTGCCTATTGCCATTAATTATGGTTCAGAACCGCACTTGCTCAAGTCAACTCTTATGACCCCTGATAACAACAGCAAGTGACAGTATTTATCACTGCCTCATAAATTCATAGCCTTTAAATGTGACATAAATAGATAACAGAAAGATACATTAAATTATTGCCTTTAAAAAACAAAGAAGTGGAAACCTATTTTTAGCTAAATGTCTTTCCTAATTTCAGGAACCCAGTTTCATGGATCATCTCCTCTTGTTGAGTTGGACATGTCACCACTCCTGTACGGTCGAGTATTTTGATGAACTTTCATTAAGCAATCATAAAAATGGTTAAATCTGATCCATCCATCCATCCATCCATTTTCCAAACCGCTTTATCCCTCATGGGGTCGCGGGGGTTGCTGATGCCTATATCTCCAGCGTTCACTAGGCGAGAGGCGGGGTACGCCCTGGACAGGTCGCCAGTCTGTCGCAGGGCAACACAGAGAGACAAACAGGACAAACAACCATTCACGCACACACTCACACCTAAGGACAATTTGGAGAGGCCAATTAACCTAACAGTCATGTTTTTGGTCTGTGGGAGGAAGCCGGAGTACCCGGAGAGAACCCACGCATGCACAGGGAGAACATGCAAACTCCATGCAGAAAGACCCAGGGGTGTACTCGAACCCAGGACCTTCTTGCTGCAAGGCAACAGCGCTACCCACTGCGCCACTGTGCAGCGCCACTGTTAAATCTGATGTATAATTTTATTTATCTTTTTATATTGATTTCTTTGCTTGATATTTTCTCATATAATACATTTTATATTTTATATTAAAGCCTACTGTTGGTGGTTCCAACTCCCTCTTGCTCCAATCAACTTCAGGGATTCTAACCCCTGATAAGACCAAAATAACTGCAAGCGATTTGTTGCTAGTGGATACTATTTGTGACAGCCTAATAAATCCATGTCCTTAAATGTGACATAAGTAGATAATAAACAAACACTTGAAAGTACTGGTTTTCAAATTGGATAAAAAACATCCCTAAGGCAAGGACCAAAGAATTTGCCCTTTTGCTACACTGCAAAAAGGGAACTAAAAGTAAGTAACATTTTATTGAAATGACTGTACTTTAATTTAATTTGATCAGGCAAGTTTAAATGATCTGCCAATGGAATAAGCTCATATGTAGTGCAGTATATCTCATTATCTTATTTTGGGGGTCAAAATACTCATTCCATTGGCAGAAAATGTTATTTACCTGCTCAAATTATGGGCAAATACACTCATTTCAAGAAAGTTTTACTTACTTTTAGTTCCCTTTTTGCAGTGTAATCCCTATTTGGAAATGCCAACTCCCTATAAAAATAAAGATTATATTTCTTGATCAAGCCACATATCAATTATCAACTTCCCCCTGGTAGATGTTATTTATCTGAATTATATAACCTCATTTTCTTACAGTAGACCATGAGTAACTTGTTGGAAATTCCTAAATCATTGGTTTACAAAGCAGGCGCCAAACAACTCACAGGCTGATTCGATTGGTTTCAGTTTGCCTCTCTGTCAGTTGGTACCCCCAGTTTATAGACATTTTCTGTCAAAGCACTTCCATAAGAAATATCGATAAACAATACTGAATAAACAATCAGCAGATTAGAGCAAATAATTCTGTTGGTTTTCAAAACAGTTGTGAAACGTCCCCTGAAATTGATGCATGCAAAGTCACGCAGCTCAATGTCATGCCTTGAACGTCTTGGTATAAAACTAACCAGATTGATAATTCGATAGCACTCTATGGTCTGCACATTGTTAATATGGGACTGATCACGTGGGATTTGTTGGAGAAAGGAGGGGGACATTCAGCAGAGTTCTCCGAGCTGATTGGTCGAAGCAACGCCTAGTGCCCGCCTACCAAAGGTTGGTTTTAGCAAATCACGGTATCAAATTAAAAAGTAAACAGCAGGCAGAAGGTAAGCTAGTCAAGGCACTTCTTGCTGTTCTACTCATAGACATTGTATAGGTAGACGCCTCATTACGTGCTGGAGCGCATCCTGCGGCGCTGCCATATTGGATGGGTCTGTCCTGCTCTAGGCTGTCATACACATTAAGTACCCTGGACATACAGAGTACCATCACATGCAAGAAGCTGTGCAAAACAGTTGTTTTTCAAGGGTCTTAAGCTCCAGCCTTATTTGCAAGCAGGTTAGTGTAAGACACTGGAATGACCTGGACATTTTGAATAACTTTAAAAAAAATGTGTGCATGCATGTGTGCATCCATGGCATGCAAAAATGTGAAGAAATTATTGTTGGTGTGTAGCGAAGGCTCAGGCTTGTACATGTCAGAGAGAGTAAAATAAATTTAAATAAACAATCCAACTTGTTTCTTTATTAAAATATAAAATGTATTCATTTATACATTTATTAATTTGTAATACCAGGTGTGTCTTTGTTTAAGAGCATAAAACAAAGTATTTCATCATGAAAACACTTATTTATTTACATATTGAATAATATGCCGTAACACATCTGTCTGTTAAATAGCATAATAGCAGTATAGCAGATTTCATACTGAAATAGCAGTATTTCAGTATGAAATCACATATTTATACGTTCATATGTGTTATCTGTTAAACAACATATTTCAGCATTAAAACATGTCTTTATATGTCTGACAGTGTCCTGTATCATAGCCACATCTCTATTGTTTGTAACAAACCAAATGGCGTTAAAATGGGGTAAAGATTCAAGGAGTTTTAGTAGGACAAACAGCCTCCTCAGTCCAAATGAATGCACTGGGGTCGCATGAGAGACCCATCCAAGATGGCAGCCGCTCTGAAACGTCAGCTCCAATAGGCAGTGTCAGTCCATGGGGCGTCTACCTATATAATGTCTACGGTTCGACTATCAAAGATGTTTGTTTTGGTTCGGCTGTGGGCTCATCAGCTCTTGCTTTCGTCGCAGTGGTACCTGTGTGTTTGTGAATGCACAAATACGGCGAGAATTCAGCTCCCTGGCAAGGTTAGTATAAAACAACCCAAAAAGCAAAAGTCCAAAATCGCATGCAAAAGTATGAAATGCTGACGGGATAAAAAAAAACTAACTAAAAAAACCCACATAGAGACAGATCAAACACATACATTTCAAATCTGTAGATTTAAGAGCAGTGGGTTTCAGCTTTATGCCTTACGTTTAAATTAAATGTGATTGGAATTAATCCTATAAGGAAAGTCCTGGCTATATTGTTGCACACCTGGCATTAGAAACCGTTTTTACCTGTGTTGTGAGTGAACAATTACTCCAAGATTAGCCACTTTCCCAGCGTGCATGCAAACAAACACAAAGCGTGCGTGGAGGTCAGCAGTATCTCAGCCTCACTGCCTGTGTTTGCTGTCAGCTCTACCAAAGTTCATTCAAGAGTTTAGATTAAAAAAACAACAACTTAATTCCGATCCTTTTTCTCAACATACAAGTGCGCCACTTGACTTTCAACAAGTTTCTTTCTTCTCATGAAATACCTCACACTAACTGATACGGCTAAGCAAACACGCGTTCAAAGGAAATGTTTCAGCTCTTGCAATTGAAACCACAGTGGAAAAAGTGAACATATCTCTCTGCTGTCAGACATGACGCACAAAGAAAAAAAATAAAATAAAACAAAAATAAAGCCAAACGATGATGCAATAATTGTAAGGGGTGCTCGAAGATAAAGCTTTTCATGCCGTTGTTTCTCCAGCTGCGCGGCACCTTTCTGGGCGTAATTGCTGCAATTGTACCCTCAAACTGGTATCATGAAAGGCTCGTCTGGATGCAAACAGAACCGCGGCGGAGCAACATCACAGGCAGCCATGTTTTGACAAGTGCTGCGGAGTGTCCACGCACTTTTTTGTGCTGGTTTACAATTAGATAAGCTAAGCCCTTTCCCAGAGTTGCCTTCACAGCCCGCCGCCTTGACATCCTGTCTGCCTCTCTGCTCACACATGCTCTTTCTTTTTAATGTTAAGTTCTAAAGCACAGTTTTGCAAACTTTCTGCTGTTAAACAAAGAGAGACTACTACAGTATTCCTTCTCTTTGCTCTCTCCTTTTTTTTTTTTTTTTTTTTTTTTGCGAGTGTTGAAATGGTTACTGCGACTTGGCTCTGTAAAGAGAAAGATTGGAGAAAAAAAGAGAGAGAGAGAGAAAGAGAGAGAGAGACTTTTGGATCTTGAAGAAATTATTCACGGCTGTAGTTCAGAGGAGATCTCATATCATGCGCTGTGACAAGTGTGCGGCTCTGAGCACATCCCTGGCAGCCTGGAACTCGGTGCCGCACGCCTTCCACAGACACCATTAAGGGCTGTGAAGAGGGAGAACGGCCCCGTCATCACGCTCACAGAGGAGAAGAGGAACCCTGCTAATGTTTCTGAGAGTTTTGGCAGCCGCAAAGTTTGTTTTGAAGGCTCGCCCGAGTGATCTAAAATTTTAGTTTTGAGAGTCATTTTGTATGTTTTTCCTGAAACTTACTGCTGAGGGAACGACACGAAAAAAGGAGATGCTTTTGATGTTTAACAGAAGGTTTTAACAATCACCCTCGGAGTATTGGTTTTAATTTGAATTCTTTGAGTGGAATGGCCTCTTTTGTGTAATGATAATAATAATAATAATAATAATACCAAAACATCCATCAGTGCACCAGTTCCTCTGAGTTATTTCTACGTTTTTAGGGCATCTTTGAAAGAGGAACTGGGGGATGGGGGTATTTTATCTTTTGGATAATTGTCCCGTCCTCTGTTTTGAGGTCCAGAAAAAGAAGGGTCCATGAATTCAGAGACAATAACAAAGGAGCTCTGCTTTAGGCCGGGCACGAGGACAATGACATGTCACCCTTTTACGCACACATCAGAGAAAGTGATGGGGCTGGGGCCATCCCAGGCTCCCATAACGACCCTGCGCTACCCTCTCATGCGTTTATTGGGATGTGTGTGCGCGCGCGCCTTTGTACCTTTGGTCTATTATCTGTGTCTGACTTGGCCTCCAGCTATCCACATGAGCTGGGGCGCCTACGTTGTGTAGACCTACTGTTGTCTGATGGGGGAGAGAAGGGGTTCAAACAAGCTTATACCACAAGCTTTGTGAATTATGGGGCGGGGCTCGCTCACAGCGCTGTCTAAATTAGCTTGGTTACATATGCAGAGTCCTCCTCATGCCCAGAAGTCACATGCCAGCCTAAAGACCCCGGTGACATCTCTCTGAAACTTTTTGGTTTCGCCAGGACAACAGAAAAATAACAGGGGGGGGGGGGGGGGAGAAATCCCCAATTCTAATATCTCCCTTGTGCCATCTACTTGCTTTGACTCATCAAACTCCAACTCACCTTTATCTCTAAATGAGGAAGCTGCTTCCTGACAGGTTGCTATTGATCCTTTTCAATGGGCTGTCAAAGCTATATCTGGGAAATTGCAGGGTTAGTCCTTGCATGTTTTCCAGAGATACAGTAGCTGGACGGCAGGTCACCAGCTGACCAGTCAAACGCTCGTCTTAAAGGGCAATTCAATTTTGACGGTGACAGCATCGGGGGGAAAGCAGCCAGGGTCAAAAGCAAACAGGTCTGTCTGTCAGGACTGAAATCAGACGTTCTTTGCTGCACACGATTCCTCCTTTCAAACGAAGGCGTGCCGGTTTAAGCTGCTGTTTTAACTTTGCATAGCTGTGTTATTGTAAAGCAAAAAACTTCATGCAATTCTGTATGGCCAAATAATTTAGAAACTGATCTGGAGCTGATGTTTTGAAATTTTGGTTTTAGTTGGTGAAAAAAATCCCTTGGGCTCAGGCTGATTTAAACGTCCGTCTTGAGCTATCAACACAGAGATGTTGGCAGGGATATTTATAATAACGAAGGCCGACAGACCTGTTATTTAGTTCTGATTTTGTTCAGTTCATGTTTTGAATATCTACACTTTATTTCTCTTTCAAGCTAGACTGTAAAAGAAAATTTGGTCTTCTGAGAACACACACACACACACACACACACACACACACACGCGCACACACACACACACACACACATATATATATATATATATATATATATATATATATACTTTTTTTTTTTTTTTTTTTTTACCGTAATCTCACATCGGTTGGTGTGAGGTGGGTGATAGACAGGTGGGAATGTGGGCTTCTGTCACAGCCAGAAGACCTCAGCATTATGAAATAATAGCAAATTTGTGATTTTGGTCAAGACAGTTTTAAATTAAAGTACCTGAAAAACTCAAGTCCGAGTACCTGTTATTGGTGTACCGCCTTTGAGTTTATATCAGTCGCACCTATAGTCTAAGACATAGTTCAACACGGCAATGTCTTGCACATTTTGTTTTTTTTATTAAGATCTATCTTTATCTGCAGAGCTTACAAAACCGCATTAAAAGCTCTGCTTGTTATCCGATCAATCCGGCAAATCTGGGGTTCACCTAACAATCTAAGTCTTTTTCATCTTCAATGGAGGCAGCACCTTGCTGTCTGTGTCATGTGACCTGCAATGCATTCTGTGCTCAGACAGCTTTCATTGTGATGGAGATCTGCGCAGAGAGCAGCTGAAACATTAATAATCACACTTTATGACAGCAGGAGAACATTTCAGTAAGTTTTGTACTCACACGATTAACTGGAACTGCACTAAAAAATGTTACAAGCCAAATGACCAAAGAGTCAAGTCAAAACTCACGCTAACAATCTCCAAGTACTTCATCCAACTTACCTGACACCGCCAGATAGATTTGCTTCGCATATCCATCTGGAAACCTTCCGTTGAAGTAATTTTTGGAAGGGGCGAAAATACTGGTTAGCTGATTGGCCTATGTTGGTGATAGACGGGCCAAATAAACCAATCAGATCAACGAAGCATATGACGTACTCGTCAACATGCTTCGTCGTCGCTCGTAACAGAACGACGACGAAAACACAACCACAAGCCAAGCTACTCTTGCTGCTGCAGGTAAAGGCTCGTTAGCTCAGCAAAGAAATACTCTGTAATTCCGATAAAACTTGCTCGATAGCCACGCTAACACTAGTTTCATCGGCTGAAGCCGCCATGTTCTTTAGACTGAACTGTCGCGCTTGTCGTTGCGTCACACCTCAACCCGCCTCAAAGCCAACGCTGATTGGACGTTCGTTTGGTGAACGTCTCCAAATTTTCTTTAACGGAGAGTAGCCAGACTGATCTGCGAGTGAAACCTTGAAAGCTTGCGAGATCAGGATGGTCTCACGAGGCTACTACTCACCTTCCCAATAAACCTTTGCCCTGGATGAAAATGTTAGCCGCAGGAGCAGGACATGAGTTTACTGAGGTTATTTTTTTATGAACCTGTACACTGACATCATATAATTTGAACATTTTAAATTTTTGCTAATCACTTTCATGGAATGTTTTGTCTGATACATCCATGCAATTGCACAGCGATTTACACTGTTCTGTAAATCGGCTGCTGTCTGTCATTTTTGACTTGGACATTTAAATCTGTCAGATGCTAAGGACTATTTGCACACGTCTAGTTTCTCAAGAAGTGTTGTTGGTGTATCCAACTATTTGAACATTTTGTCTTGCTTGTGTCAAGGTGTGAGGTGTGAATCTGTGAATTATGAGCTGGTGTCTCACCTAAATTTCATTATGGTTGCATAATGACAGTAAAAAAATGTTGGTTCTTGAATCCATAGAATTATAAGGAGGCCCTTTTATTTTATGCACCGAGTATAGGTTTTATTGAGCTTTGCTTTTGCTGATGAATATACGAGGACATGGGTAACAACACAATATGTCAACTATATCCTTATATGTTTGGTCAGCTTAACTTTGAACATATTTCATTTTGTCCTGATCATAACGTTACATATTTTCGCATTTATGCTGGACTTACAGTTTCTGAAAAAAGCACCTACCAAAGGGCAGATTTCAGACAAGCTGCCCTAGCAGAAGCCAGTGAACCCATGAACCTGCAAACCTTGAAATGCAGATCTAAGACCTGCTGAGGAGTGATGGCAGCTGTCATCTGTGTGATAAAGTCAAACAAAAGAATGGAGAGAGCCGGGAGAAGAAAAAGAGACGAAGAAGCAACTTCAACACTTTTGCGCTCAAGACACGAGAGTGTAGGTTTCAGCGCGGGGGTGGAGGGGGCTGAGATGCGCGCAGAATTTTTTACCAGTCAGCATAAAATGAGTTGGATTGAGAAATAAATAAAGGCAGCGAGTGACCACATGAAACACTGCTGCGCTGCAGGGGATTCTGCTTCTTTTGTTTAGATGCTAATAAGTTGCTGTGATAGCAATATGGAATAAAGGGGTCCTCCCCTGCCTTTGATAAACATTATCCTCTGCATCTTTTTTCACTAGCCTGGTACAACAAGAATAGTATCCCTTGGAGAGTAAATGAGGCCCTTTTGTTGCAGGCTGACCTGCAGGCACTGAGCTGCTTTCACTGTAAGCATATGGTTGGTATCTGAAATGCCTGCTTTCTTTTTCTCTGCACAAGAAGTGATGATATCTTACTAATATGACTATGCTGTTTGTGGAGAATTGGACACTTCTAATGGGTCTGAGTATGTTGGTGCCCAGCATTAGCACTCATGCCCCTTTGAACCTTTTCACATTTTGCAAGGTTAGAACTACAAAGTTCAATGTGTTTTACTGGGATTTGATGTGAACACAATGTAATCCATAAAATTCATGGTTTTCAACATTCTTTACAAATAAAAAAATCTGAAAAGTGTGGCATGCATTTGTCTTCAGCCAACTTCCTCTGAGATCCCTGATTGGAATCCAGTGACAGCAATTACCTTCACGTCTCTAATTTAGCGGATAGAGTCCATATCACGTTTGTAGATGTGAACCCGTAATTCAGCCAACACAGAGTAGGTTTGAAAGGTTTATTGGGAAGGTGAGTAGAGCTCTGGCAGATAAGGCAGGTAGGCAAGAACGGGCGGGGGACCAGAAGATGCAGGTAGTGATCGACCGGAACCGAGGGTGAGGCAGGGAACCAGGTGACTCTAATTAGTGGCAGCAGGTGGAGCTGGTCTGAGCTGATAGGACGGTGACAGATGGCTGTTTGGCTGAGAGGAGTGGAAACTAATTAGTCCAGAATGTCCAAAACTATGACTGTCCATCCATGTTAGCCGTGACACCATCCAGGGAAGACAGATGATCTGCTATTACCATATAACATAGAAAGGATTCCTTCATCAATGTGTGCTTCTGTGCTTTTTGTTTCTCTGCTCTGTCTTCTCTAACACCAAGTCGGTCGAGGCAGATGACCGTTCACACTGAGCCTGGTTCTGCTGGAGGTTCTCCTTCCTGTTAAAGGGGAGTTTTCCTCTCCACTGTCGCTTCATGCTTGCTCAGTATGAGGTATTGCTGCAAAGCCATGAACAATGCAGACGACTGTCCACTGTGGCTCTACACTCTTTCAGGAGGAGTGAATGCTGCTTGCCAAGACTTAATGCAATCTACTTTGGTTTCCTTAGATAGGACATTTTTGACCAATCTGTATGATCTGATTGAATTTGACTTTGGAAAGTGCCTTGAGATGACATGTATCATGAATTGACGCTATATAAATAAAATTGAATTGAATTGAATGTGTAATTTAATCTCACTTTAAGCACAGCTGCCCTATGAAGGCACCAAGGGTGTGTTAGACAACCTTAGTAAACACACAGCAACATCAAGACCAAGGTAAAATAAATAAATAAATATACAGACAGTCAAGGGATAAAGCTATGGAAAGCTTTAAATCATAAAACAATAAGCAAATATTCAAAAATGTCGCTGAGAACTGTTCAGTCCATCCTACGAAAATGGAAAGTGACAGTCTGGACAAGGAGAGCATGTATGAGAGAAGCAATAGGAGGGCCCAAGGTGCCTCCTCAGGATTTCCATCAATCTGCTGCTCAGGTTGAAAAATTTGCTCAAAAATCTGGCTGTGGTGAAACATCGCCAAAGGCAAAGCCATTGTTTAAGAAAGCCTTGTAAGGTGTGCACCAAAAAAATTTAACCAAAAAAAACCCTGCATGTGATGGTAGACCATTCTCAGCACTTCACAGTGACACATGGAGGCATTTCCTCAGCATCAGGGGCATCATGAAGGAGGTGGATTGGACTAATTTCAGGAGGAAAGACGCTGCAAAAGACGTGAATGGGGTGGAGGTTTACCTTTCAGCGTGACAGCCACTCCACAGTTGGAGCTACAATTAAACAATTAGGGTCAAAGCATGATGTAATGGTCAGGTTGATCGACAGAAGTAAATCCAATTGAGAAACTTTAATATATTTGAAAATCTCTCCATCCAGTCTGACGGAGATTGAGCTATATTGAGAAGATGAATTGGCACATTTGTCGCGTAGTTATGCAAAGTCGGTAGAGCGATATCCCTCCAAAAAAGGAAGACTTTCAGCTGTAAATGGAGTGAAAAATGCCTTTTCAAAGTAACAGCCCAGGGGAGCTAATCACAAGTGCCTTACAGAGATTTTTTTGTTACATTTGTATTGTAACAAAATTATGTATCATTTTCCTCTCACTTCAAAATGATGTTGTGCCTTGCGTTGGGTTACCAGATAAAATCCTAACCAAACATATAAGCTATCAGGCTGTAAGGTGACAACATGTGGAAAGGTTCAAGGGGTTATGGATACTTTTCTAAGGCACTGTATACGTATGTTTAATGCAACACTAAGGTTATTCTCGGAGGGTTTTCTGCTGCCCGGCTTCACACTCTCCCATACGTCACCTGGTCTCGCAGCCTTCGTGAAACGGGCCCCCCCCCTCGCTGCACGCGGGGTCATTGCATTGTGGTATGCTGAGGGTGCGTGAGCAAACCTAAGAGAGAGACCCTGAACAGGAAATGGACAGGAGGGGATCAGAATGAGTGATGGAGAGACAGATTTTGACCAGGGGAAAAAAAAAGAAAACACCTAACCGAGAGACGAAGACCTTCTCAGGTTTCATTTTAATAGCACCAGACCATTTTTCTCCCTTTACTCTAAGAAGCCGCCAGGCCATTAGGGCCTCCCGGTAGAATGTGAAAACCTCCTGCTATTAAAACCACAGTTTGCACTGTCAGCTCCTACGAGCCAAATCTGAGACCACACTAACACCCCCCCCACCCCGTCCCTCTGCTGTACAACTCGGACCCCCTTCTTTCTCCTTTCGCAACAACTTTCAAGCCACAATAACCATCATCAGTTAAAGGCAGCGGGTCCATTACACTTCCCCTGTTCACACAGTCTGCATTAAGCTAATATTGTCTATTCCCAGAGTGGCCCAGCCCTCCACACACCCCATCAATTATTAATCTCCCTGCTCACAGCTAATGTTTGGTTTGAATTATTTAAACCTATCTTCATTTATCAATAAACATAAATGTTAAACAAAGAATGCTGATGAGCGCTGTTAAAAAAAAAAAAGAAAAGAAAAAAAGTTTATGAGATTATTTCCGAGGGAGATGATTTATGGACGTCACATTCGGCGGTAATGTTTTAAAAGAAAGGAGGCGATGATCACAAAGGCAGGCAGGCAGAGGCAGAGAGGGAGAAACTCGGTTGTTTTGTTTCCTCCCAACGCGACGCTGTCAGCACTCCGGCTGGGGAAAGCGCCACATCCAAAGCCCATTTTAAAAGCCAAAGGATTCTTTCACGAAACGAGCGAGTCCAAATCTGCGTCTCTGATATTCGCTCTTGTTGAAAGCGCTTACACATTAGTCCAGTCCTCCCCAGGGTGCCATTACCGCTCGATACCCCTGCAGTGAGAACAAAATGAACCCGTCTCTGAGATGTCCGACCTGTTAAAAGGAGAATGGAGCCGACATGAAGCGCAACCTCTATGGTGTTTTTTTTGTTGCTGCACGGCGGAGAATCTGAATCCAGGCACGGCTGCTTTTGACTAATGAGGGAAGATAGGCGAACGGCGCAGCTTCTCCGCAGCAAACATATTTGGATATCACAGGCGCCCTACGGAGGCACGAATAATGGAGGATCTGAAGGGTACGGAGGATCACAGCTTGGGCCCTGGCTGCGTGGCAAACAGATCTCACCCGAGAAAGCCAGTTCCAAATTTCCTTCGGAATGCCGGGAATTCGGTGCCACAGTGTGCCCTGCAGCAGACAGAACGGCTTCAGAGATACTATTTATGCCAGACAAAGAAACCCCGGGTGTTTGAGTGCTCTAGGAGGATGTTGGTGGAGTGGGTGAGATTGATTCACCTCCAAAATACCTAAAGCTTACAGATGAAATCCACCTGTTCTTATTCAAACAGTTTGAATCGCCAGATTATGTTTCCCCGGAGCACAAAGAGCACCAGTCTCTGCAGTCATGAAGATATGAGACGGAGCGGACGTTTATTGCAATCCCTACCGGTTTTATTCCTACACATAGTTCCAGACTCAAATTCGATGCCCCCTTCTGCAGCACCTCTTCCACCTAACCCCCCCACACCCACCCACCCCACCGCCTCCCCGTCCCCACGAGCACCCCGGCTGCTCTCGCGTTGGGTAAACAAGGCGGAACCTTCGCCGACGTGGTTAAGCCGGTGGCTCATGACAAGAACGCTGAACGAGTGATTTAAGGTTTCAAGTGAGCGGCTTTCACAGCTAATTAACCCGCTGATGGGTGTGCGTGTGCGGAGGGGAGCGAGGGATTCCTCCTCAAACGGGGCGCCACTTCAAGTTAAGACTGCCACACACGTTTACCCTGACACCGAGACTGAAAGTCTTCCAGTGGAGCAGTCAGTCATTTGTATTTTTTGAAGCCTCTGGCTGAGCATTTCATTGTCTTCTCACCTTTATGAGCATGTTCCAGCGCATGGAGTTTGCGCTTTTATATATATATTTTATATATATATATATATATATATATATATATATATATATATATATATATATATATATATATATATATATATATATATATGTATGTATGTATGTATATATATATGCTAGCTATATATATATACATATATATATATATATATATATATATATATATATATATATGCTAGCTATATATATATATATATATGCAAGCTATATATATATATATATATATATATATATATATATATATATATATATATATATATGTATATATATATATATATATATATATATACGTATATATATATATATACGTGTATATATATATATATATATATATATATATATATATATATATATATATATACATATATATATATATATATATATATATATATATATATATCTTGCTGTAGTTGTGAACCGGCTGCTTGCCTCCTCCTACCGCTGTCTAGCCTAAATACTTCGCTGCAAGCTCTAAAACTACAATTAAATATGAGGTAGTCATTCCTTCTTAACATTTCCAAAATAAATTCCACTGAGAGTTTTTGGACAGGGCCTTTGGGTGTAAATATGTGCTATCTGTGGAAAAACACCATCACTTTGAACTTGAAACATTAACAGTCATGAATGCCTTGGCGCTCTCTCTCTCTCTCTCGCAGGCTTTTTTTTTCTTCTTCAGAAACTTAATCTGTGGTGTGCTGAAAGCTGGTTCCTCACCTGTTAGCAGATCACCCACCGCTCCCCGGGGTCAACGCTTGTTTTTTTTTCCTCTGCTCTACCACCCAGGCAGCAATACTTTTCAATCACAGGATAATGTTTGTGATTCATGCCTGTGTAATTACAGCTTGTGTGCCCCTATTATTAGCAGCTGAGCATTGGAGCAAATGGCATGAAAACGTCTTTTTTTTTTCTTGCAGATAGACTTTTTTTCACGTTCTGCATGACCTTGAAAATACAGCACCTTACAAAACTATTCATGCCCGTTGAACCTGTTCACTATTCGTCACATTAAAACTGCAAACTTTAATAGGGCTATCAGGATTTCATATCATAAACACAAAGTAGTGCATAATTGTCAAGGAGTAAAATGATGTTTGCTTTTCAAAACGTGCAAGAAAATTAAAATCTGAACTGTGCTGTACATTTGTAAACAGCAAACACCCAGTTGCGAATCGAGTCCGTGAAATAAATCGTTTATTGAATGTGACTGTACATGAACATGCTTTGATCTAAACCATTCCAGACTAGCTCCGGCTGCATGCTTAGGGTCATTGTACCCCGCTGCAAGGAGAAGCTCTGCCCCAACCCTGTCCATGCTAAAGAAAATCCTCCTCACAGTATATTCCTGCCATCTTTATCTTTTATTCGTGATTCTCAGCAGTATGTTTTCACCACACCGTGCTTATGATTTTGGTCAAACGTTTAATCCAATCAGAGCCGCATCTTCCACATGTTTGCTGCGTCGTCCCCTCCGTGTCTTTTGTCAGACTCCAAACTTCTTATGGCTTTCTTTTACCAATGGTGCTTGTCCTACTGCTCTTCCATAAAGTTCAGATTGGTGTAATAGTTGTCCGGACAAGAGAATCTCTCACCTGAGCTGTGGCTCTCTGCAGCTCCCCCAGAGTTACCATGTGTCAGGATTCTCTGTGCTGCTCTACTCTAACTCTATTCCTCAGGTGTGTCTGGTTGGCTGAGGAGGCGTGGCCCACACCTGCAGCTCGTTGCAGGCGGCTTCCTCTGGCTTCTTAAGCAGAGCGCTGACAGATGGAAGACGCCAGAGCCTTAACCAGTCGTGGTACGACGTGGCCTCTGTCCCTACTCTCGGAAACCAGCTTGTGAGTTTTTGCTCTTCGTTTTTGACTAATTTTTGGATCTCTGTTTTGCCTCAGATTTTGGTGCTTGGATGCACTCACCCGTCTTGACGTCTCGTTCCGAAGAAACAGACCAGCAGAACCGCCTGCTCAGATTTTGCTCTGGCGCTCCCCTCATACTTCCTGGATGTTACCCAGTGAGGCCTGAGTTCCCCTCTCCCGGTTTCTGCTGGTTCTGCATTCACTCTGGTCAATCCATCTGTCAACCGTTGCCGACGAGGTTCGCTCAGGATCCCTCGCCAGTTACATCAGCCGTCCTCAGCCACCAGCCGCCTAACTCCAGCTGAGTAGAATCATAGAGTACTCCCGACGCTACTTCTTCCCGGTTAGGTCCGCCCAGCTAAATGGTAAGCAGCGCACTTCTAGCAATTCCCCTGGTTCAACTTTCAGAGTTTCTTACTTCCTCTTTCTTACAGACTCGCCAGCCTTGACGTTCTGACCCAGCCGACTCACCCGTAGTTCCGTCCATAGATCTGTCTGTTTCCTAAAATAAACATCTTAAAACTGTGCATTGCCTCCCGATCGTATCTGCATGTGGGCTCGTCACCTGAAAACCATGACAGAAGAAGGCTCTGGCCATCAAGGTCCAGCGGATACGTTCGGGCGGCAGTTAGCCGCACAGCAAGAGCAGATGCAGTCGCTAGGTTTAGCCGTCAATTCAACACAGGAACAGCTTCATAGATTAGCCGCTCAGTTTAGCCAGCTCATGGACACAGTTACTTCCGCGATGACGTCGCCTGTCACTCAAAACATTAGCACCCCGCCTCCCGTCGCTCCGAGCACTGATAATCAGCTTTGGGCTCCGCCACTTGAGGGCGCGTCACCTAGTCCGGAGAAATTCTCTGGTGACCATGGTAATTGCGGAGGTTTCCTTTTTCAGTGTAAACTGGTGTTTAACCGATCCCCCCAGACATTCGCCTCTGATGAGGTTAAGATATCTTATGTATTACGACTCCTAACAGGTAAGGCACTTAGATGGGCTGAGGCTCGATTCCCTGATTGTCAGTCATTCGGGGTTACTTTTCAGGAATTCGTTACCGAATTTAAAACTATTTTTTCACCCGAGTTAGATTCGGCTCACCAGTCTCGTCATCTCCTCTCGTTAAGACAGCACGGTCGACGCGTATCAGACTTCTCAGTGGAGTTTCGTACGGTTGCCGCTGCGGCGGATTGGCAACCAAGACCGTTAAAGGCAGTATTTTTTCAGGCTCTTGATGAATCCCTTAAGGATGAATTAGCCCGGGTGGAGGAACCCGGGGATTTTGAGGATTTTGTGGCGTTAGCCATTCGTTTGGATTCCCGGCTACGTAGTCGGAGCCGAGTTAGACCGAACCAAGTCTTGCGATCATCCACCTCTTCCACGCTCACCCATAGGGAACCTCGGTCCGCTCCACCACCTCCCGAACCCATGCAGCTGGGCCAGGTGGGTTTAACTAATAAGGAGCGTCAACAGCGCTTCTCGGGCAACTTATGTCTATACTGTGGAGGGGAAGGTCATTTCCTTAGAGATTGTCCGGTTCGGCCAAAAGACCCAGTCCACCGTTCGTAACGGGGAGAACGGTGGACGTTAGTAGTTCTAGCCCCCGAGTAGTCACTAAGGCGCCATCTCTTTCTCGCTTATATTTACCAGTTACGTTAATGTTTGATCAAGATACTTTCGATGTCTCGGCTCTAGTTGATTCCGGTTCGGACTTCAACTTAATTGACCAAACCATAGTGGATCAGCTTCGTGTGCCGGTCGAACCTTTACCCGAGCCTCTCCGGGTGTCGTCTTTAGATGGGCAGAGTTTAACTTTAATCACCCATCGCACTCGACCACTAGTAGTGATAGTTTCGGGTAACCACCGGGAACACCTTTCGTTTTTCGTGTTCCCTGTAAAGCGTTCACCCGTTGTTTTGGGTTTAGCCTGGTTAAGTGTCCACAGCCCGCAGTTTAACTGGGCCGAGTCCCGATTAGAATCTTGGTCTCCAGCTTGTCATTCTCGTTGCTTACAGTCCGCTCGCCCTGTATCTGTTACCCCTTCCCCTGAGACAGAATCTGGGGACGTTATTGACCTCTCGCTAGTTCCGGAAGAATACCACGATCTTCAGAGGGTATTCAGTAAGACTCAGGCTTGTTCACTTCCCCCACATCGCCCTTACGATTGCGCTATTGACCTATTGCCTGGGGCTCCACTACCGGTGAGTCGGCTCTACAACATCTCCAGGTCAGAACGTCAAGCGCTCGAGAAGTATATAGGGGAATCTCTAGCTACGGGGTTAATCCGTCCTTCATCCTCCCCATTGGGCGCCGGCTTCTTTTTTGTTGGTAAAAAGGATGGAACCCTTCGACCCTGTATCGATTATCGAGGGCTTAACCAAATAACCGTTAAGAATAAGTACCCGCTCCCTCTATTATCCTCAGCCCTCGAACCAGTCCAGAATGCTAAGATCTTTACTAAACTTGATCTGCGCAACGCTTATCATTTGGTTCGGGTGAGACAGGGGGATGAGTGGAAAACGGCCTTTAAGACCCCGCTAGGTCACTTTGAGTACTTAGTCATGCCTTTTGGTTTGTGCAATGCTCCGGCAGTTTTTCAAGCATTGGTGAACGATGTCCTTCGGGATTTTCTGAATGTTTTTGTTTTCGTCTATCTAGACGATATCCTGATTTACTCTCGTGACCTAGAACAACATAAACAACACGTCCGTCTTGTTCTCCAGCGATTATTAGAGAATCGCTTATTTGTTAAGGCCGAGAAGTGTGATTTTCACCAGTCTTCTGTTTCCTTTCTTGGTCTGGTTTTAGAGGGCGGACAGGTGAAGTCTGATCCGGAAAAGATAAGGGCAGTGGTGGAATGGCCTGTTCCTGAGTCGCGCAAACAGCTCCAACGCTTTCTTGGTTTCGCTAACTTCTATCGGCGCTTTATCAGGAACTATAGTCAGGTAGCATCTCCTTTACATGCTCTCACTTCCCCCAAGGTTCCTTATGTCTGGAGTCTAGAAGCCGAGGAGGCTTTTAGTAAACTTAAGTCTCGTTTTTCCCAGGCTCCCATACTAGTTCACCCCGACCCAGCCAAACAGTTTATTTTAGAGATCGATGCCTCTAATACCGGGGTGGGAGCGGTTTTGTCCCAACAGTCGGAGGTTGACTGTAAGTTGCACCCTTGTGCGTTCTTCTCCCGTCGTTTATCCCCGGCAGAGCAGAACTATGATGTAGGTGATCGTGAGCTACTAGCTATTAAACTAGCGTTGGAGGAGTGGCGGCACTGGTTAGAGGGATCCGAGCAGCCCATCATAATATGGACAGATCACAAGAACCTCTCCTATCTGCAGTCAGCCCGTCGACTCAATTCAAGACAGGCCCGTTGGTCTTTGTTTTTCTCTCGATTCAACCTCACCATCACCTACAGACCCGGCTCCAGAAATGTCAAGCCTGATGCACTGTCCCGTCTGTTTACCTCTTTTGAACAAGAGAGGGAGCCGGAACCGATTCTTCCTCCCACTTGTACTGTTGGAGCGCTGCACTGGGATCTGGAGGACAGAATCAGACAGGCCCAACTTTTAGACCCGGACCCAGGTACAGGGCCACCTGGACTTAAGTACGTTCCCCAGTCTGTTCGTCCTGAGGTTCTACGTTGGAGTCATGACACGAAGTTTTCCGCCCATCCGGGCATTTTTAGAACCCAGTCCCAGGTCTCCCGGCGTTTTTGGTGGCCTTCATGGACTAAGGATGTTAGAGAATATGTTCTAGCCTGTCCCGTTTGCGCCCAGAATAAGTCTTCTACTCAGCCACCTTCCGGTTTGTTAAATCCTCTTCCCATCCCCAGACGTCCTTGGTCCCACATAGCGATTGATTTTGTTACCGGTCTCCCCTTGTCCCAAGGTTTGTCAACTATCTTGACGGTAGTTGATCGGTTTTCTAAATCCTGTCATCTTATTCCTATCCGCAAATTACCCAACGCCCTCCAGACAGCTCAGCTTCTTATCAGACATGTGTTCAGACTTCACGGCATCCCTGTTGACATCCTCTCTGACCGGGGTCCTCAGTTTATCTCCCAGGTCTGGCGGCACTTTTGCTCTGCTCTGGGTGCCCGTTATACACTCACCTCTGGATATCATCCTCAGACAAATGGCCAAACTGAACGCATGAACCAGCAACTAGAAACTACTCTCCGCTGCCTTACGTCATCTTCACCCTCTGACTGGAACAAGTTTTTGCCCTGGGTGGAGTATGCCCTTAACTCACACATCACCTCAGCTACTGGACATTCACCTTTTGAAGTTGCTTTAGGATATCAGCCTCCACTTCTACCCACAGATGAACTCAGGATTCCCTTCACCTCCGTAAACGACTACATTGCTCGCTGCCAGGACATCTGGAGATCAACTATCACTGCCCTCACTCGCACCGCAGAGCGGAGCAAGAGGTTTGCCGACCAGCACCGCCGACCAGCTCCTCATTATCGCCCCAGTCAGAAGGTTTGGTTATCCTCCAGAGACGTTTTGTCCAACCCATCCGCTAAGAAGCTTGCTCCCCGGTTCACTGGTCCCTATGAGATAGAGACAGTGATTAACCCGAGCACCGTCCGTTTACGTTTGCCCCCTCACTCCCGAGTACACCCTACTTTTCATGTGTCTCAGATCAAGCCCGTTTTGGACAGCAACTTGTGCCCTCCTTCCGGACCCCCTCCACCCTCCCAGGACAGTCAGAACCCTCGGGTTCTCAGGGTTGTGGATGCCCGTCGGCGAGGTAGGGGTCACCAATACCTCGTCGACTGGGAGGGTTGTAGCTCTGAGGAGCGCTCGTGGGTTTCCGCAGCTACTATCTTGAATAAGGACTTGATTTCAGATTTTTGGGCTACTCAGCCCAGCACCTCTTCGTCTGGGCCGCCAGGAGGCGGCCGTTGAGGGGGGGGGTAGTGTCAGGATTCTCTGTGCTGCTCTACTCTAACTCTATTCCTCAGGTGTGTCTGGTTGGCTGAGGAGGCGTGGCCCACACCTGCAGCTCATTGCAGGCGGCTTCCTCTGGCTTCTTAAGCAGAGCGCTGACAGATGGAAGACGCCAGAGCCTTAACCAGTCGTGGTACGACGTGGCCTCTGTCCCTACTCTCGGAAACCAGCTTGTGAGTTTTTGCTCTTCGTTTTTGACTAATTTTTGGATCTCTGTTTTGCCTCAGATTTTGGTGCTTGGATGCACTCACCCGTCTTGACGTCTCGTTCCGAAGAAACAGACCAGCAGAACCGCCTGCTCAGATTTTGCTCTGGCGCTCCCCTCATACTTCCTGGATGTTACCCAGTGAGGCCTGAGTTCCCCTCTCCCGGTTTCTGCTGGTTCTGCATTCACTCTGGTCAATCCATCTGTCAACCGTTGCCGACGAGGTTCGCTCAGGATCCCTCGCCAGTTACATCAGCCGTCCTCAGCCACCAGCCGCCTAACTCCAGCTGAGTAGAATCATAGAGTACTCCCGACGCTACTTCTTCCCGGTTAGGTCCGCCCAGCTAAATGGTAAGCAGCGCACTTCTAGCAATTCCCCTGGTTCAACTTTCAGAGTTTCTTACTTCCTCTTTCTTACAGACTCGCCAGCCTTGACGTTCTGACCCAGCCGACTCACCCGTAGTTCCGTCCATAGATCTGTCTGTTTCCTAAAATAAACATCTTAAAACTGTGCATTGCCTCCCGATCGTATCTGCATGTGGGCTCGTCACCTGAAAACCATGACACCATGGGCCTCTTGACCGGATTCTCTGCAACAATAGACTGAAAGTTTTTTAAGTGTCCCCAGCTTTAAACTTCCTTTTTCTTTCTCCCGGACCTCTGTGTAATGTTCCCTCGTCTTAATGATGTTATTTGTTCACTAATGCTCTCTGAGGCCTTCACAGAACAGCTGCATGTGCAATGAGATTAAATTGATTCACAGTGGGTTGTGCTTGCTACGTAGTCACTTCTGAAGGCAAATGGTTGCACTGGATATTATTTCGATGCATCGGAATGACGACGACTGAATACTACTACTTTGCATCGTTTGTTCACATAAAATGCCCATAAAATACATTTGATGTGAGAAAATGTGAGAAGCTTCAACTGGTAAGGTTACCTTTGGAAGGTGCTGTGAAATCTGCAATTTGTTTATTTCCTCTAATGACTTAAAGCATACATTTTACTAGTTAATGTGAGGATGAATAGATGCTGTAGCGACAACTGAGTAGTTGTTCTCCAAGATGATGCTTCTGGATTTTCATTTGATTAGCTGTAACTCTTTCCCATCATCCTTGAGGCTGTTTAGCAAAAAAAAAAAAAAAAAAATGTGGGAAAAAAAATCCAAGTGGAACAAAAGCTCTGGCAAAAACAAATAAGACCATGTAAGTCATTACAGACCCTTAGCCTCTTTTAACTACTCTCTTACAAGAACGTTATTATTGTCTATTTGCATAAGCAGCTCCAGGTTATTTTAGATTGCTCTGTGATGAGTTCATGTTGGCCTTCTCAGGAAATTCTGTAATCATAGGTTGGACTGAAATGGATTGTTGGGTAATTGGAAAGCTTTTTTTTGCATTTAAATGGTGGCGTTTCACTTGGTTCAATTGAATAGGCGTCGACTGTATGCAACGTTAATAGTTTTAATCTCACATCTTAAATTATTTTATTTGTTCGTCCTGATATTTGTCCACCATACAGAACAAAGTACAGCGTTTTCTTGGTGGATCGCGACATTGAGTTGCTCATACAGTTGAAAAAAAAAAGACTCGATCCAGATTGCCTCAATAGTAACAGTGAGGTAGCAGGACTGTGTTGTGCCTCATTCTTCTGGTGCACTCTGAAATGCATTAAGGAAATGGATGAAGAAAGCAAAGGTGTGTGTATCATCACAGAAAGTGATAAATCAGTCTCATTAATCCCGTCTTCTTTCTCTCCCAGGTTGGGAGGCAGAGCAGCACTGCATGGATCTGTAACACAGATGGGTAGAGAGGAGGAGCGGCAAGGGGGGAGGAGCTTTATTATCAATCTGACCATCATTAGACATTACACTGGGAGTCTGGGCAAAATAGAAAGAATAAGAACAATGGCTCTCACAACAAACTGACCAATCATGTGCTGAGGTGAAGTTTACTCCATCTAAAGCAATGCAACAGATTCATTTTACTACGTTTTCAAAGTATGTAAAGTCTTCATTTTTTTTTATTTAAATCCAAAAATAAACCTAGCTCTTTATTTTCAAATGGCTCAGTCATAGGTGTGCAGTTTGGCTATTCTGTTCTATTGCTGCATGGTCATATTATCACCGGTAAATTCAATTGATTTCAGCCAAAAATGCCATTGATTTTTCCCCATCTGTGATGGCCAGGGAGTCCATAAAACAGATAAAGAGGTCATAACCGTTTTACCAGCCCGTAGAGTTCCACCGAAAGATTTAAAGGGTCGTGAAAGCCGGCTGGTTCACAATGAGGCCAGCAAAATTGCACAGGAAGGGTACGTGGCAAAAACCATCATCTCTTAAGTTTAAGATGGCTGCTATGAAAACCGTTGTGTTTAGGGAAAAGGGACTCTCTAGATATTTGGGCTTAGGCCAATAAAGTGGGTATCTTTTGAGCGGTTTAGCAGTCGAGCTAGTTTTAATATGGAACACTTTGCATTTAAAAGTTGAAAGGTCACACGTGGGAGGAGATTCACAAGAAATGCTCATTGGAGCAAATAAGGATGTTGGTGGAATAAATGTAACTGTGCCTAAATTATATTGTTGGATATTTTCATTTAACTTATGTTTTCATGCCAAAAATTATTTTAATTAGCTAAATGTTGAATAATGCGTATCAGGTGTTAACATAGATGGATGGACTCAGTATATTGAATGGTTGCCTTTTAACATGATGTAATTTGGGCCAATTTCATTTTGGTTATCCTTCCATTGGTTTTTTTCCACAATAGCTTGAGACCTTTTTGGCCGATCCTCCTTACAGAACTGGTGTAACTGCAAAAGGTAAGGCTTCCTTGGTCACACACACCTTTTCAGCTGTGGGACATTGTTTCCGTTGTGGACTTAACAGACTTGGAAGTAAAGTCAAGTTTCACGTTGTATTCCAAAGCAATCACAGAAACTCACTCACTAATCTCTTCACAAAACCATATTTTCCTATTCAGATACAAGAAGCCGTAATTATGATTTTTGAAATTATGACTGAACTTGGAACTTGTAAAGGTATTTTTTTGGTAGGTGTACAGCTAGTAAATTTCCCAATTTCTCCCTTACAAATTCTAGTTACCTTGATTCAAGTTATTTTCCAGGCCAGCAGGAGGACCTAAGCAGTCAACAGCAAAATGAAGTAATGAACCCAGAAGCAAGACTGTTAAACCCTGAAATGCACACATTTAAAGTGTGCTTACTTTGGTTAGTCCACTGTGTGACAGATACTCGATAAACAAGTAGGAAAACTCGTGTATTATAACAAAATTCTACTTACAGGCGATAATTTCAAACAGCACTTTAACTGTACATAATTACACAGGATCTTTACTGCAAGGTCTGAGACAGGTTTTGGGCATTAAACATTAAATTCAGATTAGCTGTGAAGCTCTTGGTGTCGGATCTGATCACAGCAGTAGGAATTTAGTTAAAACTGCATGAACACATCACACCTGTGCACCTGCAGTTGCCAGGAAATAAACAGGAAATACCAACAATTTCTTTGTCTCAGGGTTTCAGCACATTGCTAACCTTGAGAATGAGGAAAATGTGCTTGAGACACTCGCTGTGTTTAGACCAAATGGTCCTGTGACATTGACAGATAAAGAATCTACAACTAATCTATAATACACATGTCCAGAGAACCAAGTTGGATCTCAGTCCTGTCTACATTTTATTTCACTTGTCATCACCCTAACAGAGTTACAGGCTCAGGTTTGCACCTCCATCACCTTCAGCTGTATTGACTGAGGCAGGTTCTGTGGAGAAAATGGAAAGAGTGAAGACTTTGGAGACCCCCCACATCCTCTTTGTTTACCCATGCTTTCTGAGAGACTCAGGGATTTGAAAAATGAGGTACCTCTGCCTGGCTTTCCACCTATTGGGATATTATTTACTCCTACATATAGAAAAAAAAATGGAAGCGAATGTGATGGGTGAAAGAAGACCTGAGAGCCTTAGCTCGGTATAGAGCTTCTTGATATTTAAAGAAAGATTAGATGTTATGTTAAAAATGCAAGAACATTCAGCTTCTGGTTTTCATAAAATCCTAAATCTAACACTGGAACACATTTATTAATAAAAACAATTATCACCAAAAAAAAATCCCATAGAAGAGATAAGATCTTTAATAAGAGTGCCTGTTTTGTGTTGTTGTTTTTTTTTTTTCGTGATTTCAGAACTACAACCTTTCCTCTGTGATGTAGATGGGCAGCTAAGCCAAAACCACATAATAGCATTAAATTATATCTCCCAAAACCATGAAAATAAATATGTCTTTCTGCAGCTCTGGGTTTGAGGTCTGTGGGGTTAAGACGCCGCTGTGTTTTGGATATGTATGAAAGATTTCGTCTCTATTTTGGTGATTTTAGTGGAAGTGGTGAGGCTTTCTCAGTGTAAATCACTCAGATTCCAACGATAGGCACTCTTGCAGAACCCATGTGCTGAGTTACGAGACAAAGTTCCAATTTTAATACAAGCGGGCATGAGAATAATCTGGTTTGATACGAATTGAGGTATCTAGACTAGAGTCTGAGTTTTTTTTTAAATAAAAAACTATAAATAAATCAGATAAATCTTATAAATACCTAATAAATGTCTACTAATTCTGGGCAGGTAGTATTATTGGGTTTTTCCATTGAAAGGATTCCACATCATTTCAGAATAAAATGTACTATTTTCTTTACTAATCTGTAATAAAAGCTTCCTTTTTTCCAAAAATATTGAGTAATTAACGGTGATCTTATCATTAGTTTAGGTATATACTTTAAAGGTACATGCAGTTACGGTATTTCTGTCCCTCTCAGATAATTTTATCTGCCTTTTAGTGCTAAAAAAGGATTATTTTCAGCCAACATGCCTTTGCTGTTCTCGTTACACATCAGATAAAGACAATTATAAAATAAAATAAAAATATTAAACACACAAACAAATAAATGAATGAATAAATAAACTAAATTTGAGGTAGCTTCTATCCACACCGTCATTAGTTAGCACTCTGAAACCAAATTTATTGGAATACATTCTTATTTAACACTATAAAGCAGTTTCAGTTTTATTTGTTTATTCTTTTATTCATACTTGTCATTTTTGTCTGATTTCTAATGACTGGCATCAAACCTTGCTTAAATCAAATGTAGCATTCTCGGTGCAAATGAAATATGTAACGTGGACAGGACCCTGCTCTGGAAAACACATGTGAAAATGTAAAACCCAAAAAATGTCTCAGTATGACCATCTCGATATTATATATAGATCACGAGGCTTACAGGATAAAAGGAAGACAGGGACCAGGAACACGGCATGGATGAGACCAGAATGGAGCAGAATGATGGAAGAAAACGGAGGACCTGGCAATTGGTAACGGCTGGGCTGACAATACAATATGGGGGTGGGGGGAACAGGAGCAGTGGCAGGTGGCGCTAATAACTCAGGCGAGGAGAGTGAGATCTAATTGACAGAGGGAAAGACGGGCAGAGAACTGGCAGGAGCAGAGGGAGAACTGAATCTAACAGGGAACATGAGAATGGTCAGACATGGGGGAAAATCTAACTAAACTAGGAAGGAATATATCTAAAAGATCTACAGAACTAATAAGGAACAGAACAACAGGAGCTGAATTTAACAGTAAAAGAATGCACTAACAACATAAATACTGAACATAACTAAACTAAAGAAAAGCAAGCAGAAAAAGATCCAACAGAACTATTAAAATAAAATATGCTAACTAGATAGGGACAGGATCTAACCGATACCAAAATATGCTATTAACATAAAGTACCGAGTAAAAAACTGAAAAGATGACAAAAACAAGGATCAAATGATGAACAATACTAAAGTGCAGAACCTAAATAGACTGCAGGATCCCCAGGGAGCTGCAATTAATAATCAAACCATAGGGATCCTGACATGATGCTGCTTTAGGTTGGAACCATGATGCTACTGCAGGCTGGATTGATAAAGATGCAAACTGCAACCAGGGCATTAAGGGCCTTAAGGCTGCAAACTGGAACCAGTACCTTGATGCTGTGGGCTTGAACCTGGGGCAGAGCTCAATCAAATAAATTTCCCAAAGTGGTACGGACTATAGCTACCCCCCCCTATTCAATCCTCCCCCCAGTTCATAATCTGTTACACACAGGTTTCTGGTCTGATGAACATCATTTATACTATCTCTCACTTGGAAATGTGTATTTGCGCACTTCAATTTCTCAGGGCCTGTCTGTTTAGACATCCTTTCAAATTGCACAATTCTGCAACCACATTTATTGCACAATATTGTTGACTACCTTTTTACTTGAAATGAGACCATTAGGTGCTAAGGACTATATGCACACTAAAGCCCCTCAGGGAAGGTTGTTGTTGGCCTGTGCAATCAACTGTTTTTTTGTGTTGTTTTTTAATATGGAAAGATAATGTCTGTTATGTGCAAATATGTGCATCCTGAACCGCTGTCTGCGTCATCAAAAACGTCATTGTGGAAAACACAAAAGGAAAATGAAGCTTCTTGGTTCTTACGTAAATAAAACAATGCTTTTTCTTACTTAAATGGTCAATATATGTCCAATTCTGGCATGTTTATGATCCTGATTTTAAACCTTGCCTTTTCACATTATATTACACAAAGGCAGACTCTACATACTAATGATGTGACTTCTGACGGTGAAGGATAAAAATAAAAAGGTGGATTTTATTCAAAGAGTAAAAAGGTTTGAAAACCAACATTTTCCTTCCACTTCACAATCACACACCACTTTGTGTTGCCTAATCGTTTGAAGTCCAAATAAAATGCAGCGAATGCTTTGGTCTTAATGTGAGAAAGGTTCAGGCAGCATGAATACCTTTCTGTGGCACTGTATGTGCAGCTTTCAGGTGAATCATATAACAGGGCCTCATTTGTTGTCTGTGATGTGTCCACTGATAGAAACGAGCACTGCCTGAGGGGTGGAGTCCATGTCTCTCCCTCTCTGTCAGACGCCAAGGAACCCTGCACTGGGGAACTTTAGAATGAGTCTTTGTTTTGGTCGACTCTCCTCCTCTCGCTCCTCTGTCATCCTTTGATCACTTCTATCTTTCTCACTGTCTGTCGAGGATCATGGGGTTGACGGGGGGAGAAGGTGCATTGAGGACTGCGCCGGGAGAGAGACAAAAGTATGTCGTCCATTTCCCCCCGCAGGGCCATTCCTAGGCTCAGCTCTAAGCTCCCACCTCTTCTAGCTCTGGGGGGGATTAATGAGATTACTGTTCTCATGTAAAGGCCTGTGTTAGATGCCTGTATACAAGCGCAGAGGTAAAAGGATGCAATGCCTTCTTAAACTGTGGCACAAGTACCAGTGGTGGTATTTGAGCTGCCAGTTACAAACAAATGAACTGGAATGTAAAGTGATTAAACCAGAAAAGATGACTGGTTTATTTACTGAATGAATATTACTGTTGAGGAAATAAAATAAAGCTCCCAGTCAGAACTAAAGCAGATAACAGTAATCCAATAGCAACAACGCACGCTGTGTTACATTTACGTCTGAATTGAAACAATCTGAATCTGGCGAATAACATTCATCCCAACTTGATTGTGTTTCAGTTTCAACTGTGGGATTTGCAGATCAATATGCAAATTTTTTTAAGGGTAACTGCTGCTAACAATACAAACAACCTGTTCCTACTGCATCAATCACAGAGTTTCACATGCAAGGCCGCCATATCAGATTTGGAGGCCACAGCTGGTGAGAAACCTCAGACTTTCCCGCTCCAACTTCCTGCTTTTAGGGACCTTCGTTCTCAATTCAAGACTTGGGAATTTGAACTTCTGAGAAAGAAACAGAACGCATAATTACAAAAACAACCTACAAGTAATCAAGCTTGGCTAATGGAAAAAAAAAAAAACGTTTCTCTATTTTATGTTATAACACAAAAAACAGAAAAGTAACATTTCTGCTATTTTAAAATATCTACCAAGATGGTGGGAAAATTGTTGTTTAATCGAACCGAACTTGCTCTGAATGGTTTGAGAAAAGTGCCTGCCAATCTTTTTGAGATCTTTATTCAAATATTCCAATTTTGTTTGTGTTTGTCTATCAGTCTTAAGGCTATCGCCACTCGCCTGTGAACCCCTCAGCTTTTCTTCCAACATGCTCTTGCCATTTTGTACCTTTGCAATTTTCTGTTAAAAAATAGTTTGTCTTGGCCTATGCTATCCTGAAGGCTCCCACATACTGGGGCGTACTGTGTGCACACTGTGAGCCGCGGGGTCAATGTAAAGACTTCTTTCCGCTGAGCATCTTATAGTATGACATTGTGTCATAAAAATTTTGCTTTACGCATACCTGTCCACTCTGAGTCCATATGTAGTCGGCCTCCAGTCTGCGCGGACTCGTCTTTACTAAAACACTCAGATGTTTTCATTTATTGTTTAATTTAAAATATGAGTAAAATAAACATATAGGCTAAAATCAAAGTTTTAAAGAAAAAAACTAACACACTGGTCTTTGTTCTTCCTTTTCAGTTCAGGCGATGCATTGATTTTTTGCATCTATCCAAGACATTTCCATACATCTTTCCAACTCTTGTCTTCTCTCCGGGTCGCTTTAAAGCCTCGGTACGAAAACAGGAAGTGTCAGCTCTCTGCTTTGCGATTGGGCGCCGCCGCCTCTGCCCCGGCTTTAAACGCCCCCCCCGCCCCCAAACTCTGTCAATACTATCGATGTACTCCACAGGCATTTTTGAGTGATCCTGCTGTCACCGAGACATAATGACAGCTAGCGGAGGCCTGATTGGATCCGCACTACAGCAAGGTTGGCCGGCACGCAGCCAAACATTGATAAAGTGTCACGGACTTCAGTGCTTTGATTAGCCCTTCGACTAATGCCACGCTAAGCAGAAACATTACTCTGCCCCTGCTGGCTGCACAACTAGAGGAGGGGAGGGCTGACTGAGGGAAAGGGAAAATATACTCTACAGGGAAATTAACCAGTGTGGATGAAATGGTGTACCAAGGAAATTCTTGGATAAATTAACAACGCAATTACATTACATGACACGCTGCAAGATGGATGAGGAAAACTTGGCCAGTATTGTGTTCTGTTTTCCAAATTGCAATTTATTTGAGGGCTCTAATGGATGCCGCATTAAAACATGTTGGGCTGCGGTCAGATTTCATTGTGTGTCACCCAGATGTGATTGATGACCCTCTCCTCCAGCCTATCGACCCCCACTCCCAGCCATGTCCTCTCCTGGAACCCTTTACTTCTCCCGTGTTCCCTTCCCCGTCTGCGTTCTCCGCACATTTGCTGGGAATTTTAAACATTTGCAAAGGATCCAGGAGGATTCAATTGATTTTCTTATCACTTAATTTCCTTGCTTGCTCCTGCAACGAGGCGATAAATTCTGGGTTGCTCGCGAACTGAAAGCTGCACTCCATCTTTTCTCTCGAGCCGTAGTAAAATTCTATCAAATGTGCTTTTTTTTTTTTTTTCCTCCCCGTGAATTCCGACCTCTCATCATATCCCTCTGATCTTCCTTTGCCTTTTCATCTGCTTTTGTTCCAGCTGCAATGAGAGCTCCAGCTATTCTTTGAGGGGGAAAAAATGTAATCAAAAGTATTTTTATTGCTGTAGCCAATGCATTAGTGTATAAGGAACATCTGGAAATCATCCACAGCAAGTATGCTCAGTTATGACAGTATCACAGTGACTTTATCTTCATAGTTACTTAAAGGACAGGGGGGGGGGGGAAAGACACAGGACATGTACTTTGAACTTGGGCAAGAAGAGATTTCCTACATTAACCTATTTAAATGGGAAGCAGTCTCAGATTATTTTCCCCCTTCCAATCACACGACATCCCACTCGAAGCGATTGGTGCCATCTAAGCAAGAATGCGCTAGGAATATTTAAAACAAATCAGCGTGCAAGCACAACCTCTGCATGACATCAACGACTGCTCCTCCAACATAAAGGCTTTTCTATTTTTTTTTTTCACCCAGGTTTGTTTCATTTGTGAGCAAACAGATTAATAATAAATAAGCAGCACTGACAAGACACATATTTCACTTAGTGGAAATGGCTTAATGCAGTCGGGCCTGCCTTACACCCTAATCACAGGAAAAGAAAAAAAGAGAGCTGGATAGGGAGGAGGGGGGGGGGTATTCAAAGTGAGTACGGAGAATGTTGAATTCCAGTGTGTTGGCAACATCAATGACCTAGTTTGTAACAAACTCTCCAAATTGTCACTTCCAACTACTTTGAACCTTAAATTAACAGTGTAGAGTCTTAAAATCAGTGGGCTTGGTCGCCTGCCTTCCTTCGGTGACACATCCAGCTAAGCAGTGTTTGGCACCAGTCAGATCAAATGTCTCAGATTTTGTTTAGGCAGATGTGAAGCTTTCTCAGTTTACAGATTATATATTATGGTCACAAAATCATCTCAAACTTTTTTTTATTATTATTACAGCCTAGATACCGACTGATGCATTTTCTACAGAT
Organism: Fundulus heteroclitus; assembly: GCF_011125445.2. NCBI lineage: Eukaryota > Metazoa > Chordata > Actinopteri > Cyprinodontiformes > Fundulidae > Fundulus > Fundulus heteroclitus. The sequence continues at coordinate 18,214,653 of NC_046379.1, forward strand.
ACCAAGGATCATATTTTAAGCACGTTGGCGCCATCTAGTTAAACTGTGAAACAAGTCTGGTTTTGATCGTTTTTATTAAGCTTTATTTTAACTTCTGTGATATTCGGAAACAAAGCCATGTTTAGGAAAAGGAGCATTGTGACTAAACTTGTTTCATATCTATCAAAATGTTATTAGGTTAATGAAATCTTGATAGATTGTCTGTGTTATGACGCAACGACGTGTGTTGAAAAGAGATACGCATAAAAAAGAAAATTGCGACACAATCGCTGGGGATCTGACGAACTCCCAGACTGCCGTTGGTCTAAATCTTTAAGTCACACCTCAAGGGAAATGCACGGCAGCTTTTTGCATAACCGTTTTTGTTAAATCCAGTTTTTGTTTTAGTATTTTCAGTTTGTGAGACTGTGTTGTAGACTGTATAAAACATTTTTGTTGAGCTAATGAATCTCAATTTTCCCTAACAATCTGGATTTTCTCTGATGACCATTTAGAATGTCATTAAACGGGAAACTAAGACGGCTCGGCTCTCGGAGAGTTGTTGTCAGGTGAGCTGCTCTGAGCTGTGCTCGGATGGGAGCGAGACGCTACTTTTCTAAAGAGTGTAGCTGTAGGTGTGGAAGAAGATATATCCTTAGAAGTTAATAATAAAACTATGGGAGCGTCAAACGAGGCGTTGTCAAAAATAGCTTTCTTAGCCAAAATTACTTCTGTGCTGAGCAGCATACAGAGACTGACCCGCAGGAAAACACCTGCTGGGACAAAGTATCTGATACTGTCAGAAAAAGAATAAAAAAACGTATAGAAGACACCGCAGAGTCAGAAACATCGTCTGTGAGTAAGTTCTGAGCAACGGGGACCATGGAATGCTGGTGAAATGTCACGTCTTCTTTTCCATACATGGCATTGCGTTTGAAGAAGGATCAGACCATGATTAGCGAGTGGACGGTCCTAACTGACCCGGATCGAGGGGCGGCTGAACTGTCGCCCAAACCTTTTTACTTTTGGTGCACCACCATTTTTGTACCCGAAAAAGTCGAGTGCAAAGCATGGCCATCTACCGCGGGATATTTGGGACCAACCTTGACAACCGAGGATTTACAGATATTTCCAAATTTTTTATTCTCTCTTATACACTGCTGTAAGGAATGGGGATTGTGTAAACAAAATCCACCCGCAGAGGGATTTGTAGACTCAAAGTTGGTCATGTTTTATAAATCTGCTGGTCTAAAATGGATCCGTATCTGATTAAACCGAAATAGGGTGCTGAATAAAGTTTTCATAAAATAAAATAAAATGTAGCAATTATGTCCATAATTCATCAATGCTTCAGAAATATTCAACTTCAAAGAAAAAAACTGTAGATAAGCAATAGTTTAAGAACATGGTTTGTTAACAGGTTTGAGATTAGGGTGCAAATCTGAAGTGGGCGAATTAACCGTATTGGTTAAAAGCTGGATTGGTGCCTCCCTAAAAATCCCTTTTTGTTGAATTTTTCCTGGGTCAACACAAAACCGTGTTGCACATTTGTAATAGCGTTTCTGATGAATGTTTGACTTCTACACTTCGTGATCTCCACATCCTGGTATGCAAAACATCTGCAAAACAACAGCGCAATTTTATTCTAATGCTCTATTTATTGACTTGCTTGTAATTCTTTGTGGCTTTTGGGGTAAATTCGGCATGACATTCTCTCCCCCCCCCCCCCCCCCCCCCCTCTGTTCTCAGTGGTTAAAAACAACAGTGAGCCTGGTGTTTCTTTTGGCCGTCGCATGGCTTTTAGAGGGTTTGTCTAAACAAAGTTTGGGGTTTGTAAATAGCGAAGCTTATCTTGCCATCGAGGCCTCCAGATGGCGGCTGAGCCAGACCACCTGCCATGGGAATGTCTCTGCTGCGAGGGCCGGGTTGAAATTAGTCAGACCTCGGCTCTTCTTCTCGCTCTCGGGGGCTTCTTCTCCATACGTGCAAACACATCTTCACAGCTGACGTGGTCGAAGGAAGCATGAACCAAGGCCCTCTTCACATTTTCGCCTTTGAGTGCTCCGCCGAGGGGACTTCCCATCTTCCTCCCTCCTCCCTCTTCCCCTTTCTGACCCCCCCCCAACAACTCTCCCTAGACTCCCGTCTGCTTGAACAAATCGCCGGACGGGGAGGACTTTCCTGCAGGTCCATTCCCATCATGTGAAAAGATGACACGTCTTTTGAGGAAAACGGGCCAAAAGGGAGAAGAGGCGGTTTTCATGAGAGGAAACATAAACAGAAATGTTTTCCTGCGATGGTCGCCAGTGGCACGGTGAAAATGCGAGAGAAAAGTATAGGGTGTAAGAAAAAGTGCTTAAAACAGAAGAGCATCGAAAGACAACCTGGAGGCCTGAGGCCGGCAAGATTCTAAACCCTGTTTTTAAAGTTTGGATTCAAAGATTTGAAAATACACACATGTAGAGAACACTTCGACGGAATATCTGTCTCGTATCGAGCAAAGCCAGATGATTGTTTTTTAGGAGAAACCCCTCAGATCCAGTTTCGCCCAATGGTCTGTTTTGACACTTGACTTTGATAGATAGATCCTCAGCACCATGGTTAAACACATGCCCAGCTCTCTACAACCCTCTAAAAAAGATTTCCCCCTGCACATCAAAACAACCAACGAAGCCCCCGCCACGTCATCCAACATGACACGTGACACGACACTGACCACAACAATGCTTTGTCCCCTTTGATGGTAACAAAAAAAAAAAACGCTGGAGCTTTTGTTTCCCTCGGCCAGCCTCCTCGCCTGTCTGTCAGTTGTGTGTGGCGTGCTGGGGTCTTTTGAAGTCGCCGGGGGGGCCAATGGTGGAGCGTCCCACCCAGGGAGCGTGAAGAGAGGTGGCCATATTGGCTGCACTTGCTGCTGTTTGGAGACACATGGGCAGGATCAGACGCAGTGTTTGATCGGGGGAAAGTTTGTCGGCCTTATTGGCATTGGGAGGACGAGCGTGCAGCTGCACCCGGGTTTTTTTTTGATAGGTCTGGGGGGAAAAAAGTGATGCAAAGTTGTTTGAAGTCAAAGTACTTTGGATCAGAACCATTCTTTGGCGGTAGGGAAGATGGGAAGAGATCAACGCATTTATTACCCAGTCTATTGATACAGGGCAAAAAAATGTGTATGCATCTAAACAACCACGGAAGCGTGAACTTCCTGTGGTAACATCTGATGTGCTTGGGTCAAGGGTGGTTTAGGGGTGGAGCCAAAATTCACTGATTTCAATCAAACGTAACCAAAACGTATTGAAATGGTGGCTTGGTGCTTGTTTCTTTGTGTAACAAGGCTTCTTGTACCTTGAACTGGTGCCACACTTGAGGAAAACACATTCATTGGTTGAGCTGCAAAGTTGATCATTTGGGTTGTGCCCATGAAAAATATAATTTTCTCTGTCAGTGTCAGTTGATTCTGCTATTCGTTCTTGCTGGGTGTATTTTATTAGATTAGTTGAATAAAGTAAGAATAAACAAGACACTTCATGTAGTAAATAGGGGCCCCCGTTAGTGCATGGGAGAACGGTACAGCAGCCTGGCACCTCCTCGTCATGCTGGTCACCAGGTTGGTAACACGCTGCTGTGGGATGGCTTCCAAATCTTCAACAGCATTGGTCATAAGTCAGCCACTGGTTGACAGCACATCAAAAGCCAGAGGTGTTCAATGGAGTTGAGGTCAGGACTGCAGTCAGACCACTCCATCCTCTCCACTTCTGGTGGTAGTCTCTCAAAAATTTATCTTGTGGGGATGAGTACTGTCATCGTTGAAGATGAAGTTCAACCCCTGAGAGTAGGATTATGGGATTGGCACTTGTCCAGGTCTGACCCAAATCACAGGACAAAAAGCATCCTTACAGGATGCTTTTTGGCAACAAATCACCAAACAGAAATGCCCTAGCTCTCTGTGCCAAGTTTATTTGAAAAAAAGAAATTATGTCCTAGCCCCCAATTCTAACCCAATCCCTGACCCCAATTGAACAGGCATGAAAACAAATCCTTAAGTACATACTCTATGTCTCAGACATTTTTGGTGTATCTCAGTGAATGTGTGGCATTGCCATATATAAGGCATAGTAACCAGAAAACTTTAAATATTGGCATCTGTTCTAGATATGGATTAAGACATATCTTGAACAGATGCCAGGTTGAACTCCTTTTTAGCGAAGACATTTACAGACATCCTTTCTGAGGATGGTGGGTAGTAAAACCTGAAGTCGATGTGTGCCTAACTATCAATTTGCTGTAATTTACATAAGTAGAAAATAAAAATAATAACCTTGTGTGGGTGAAGTAGCAGTACTCCCTGTAGACCAATGGTCAATACCCTCCTAAATTTGCCACTGCCCGTCCAAAACAGCATTTTTATGAACATTGACAAGACATGCCATGTTCACAGAGACCTGGGTCCTTTTTGCACACGCCAACCTTTCTCCACCCAATGTGTTAATTAAAGCTGAGAGGATACAAAAGGTTTGAGCCGGTAACAAGGCCACATATTACAATTAAGTTGCCTCTTTTTCTTACACTCACTCAATAATTCATGCCATCACAGTGTCTACAAGGAGGTAGCCCCCCCCCCCCCCCTCCACCCACAGCAGACACTGATCTTTCTGTGGGCAGCAATGCATACCAAGCCAGCCCTGGGTTCATAAATAAATATGGTGATTGTTAATGGGGTTTAAAATTACTGATGCCCTGCTCTGTCAACTGCTTGTGTGACCACCACATAAGCTATACAAGCACATGGAGGCAACATGGCCCTCAAGATAGAATGTCTGGCACCACCGATACCGCAAAATGGCCGCAATGCCTCAACTTCCACTTCGTCCTTGTCATTGTGCTTATCTCAGGATGCATCGTCTTCCTCACCCTTTCCCCCGTGTTTCAAGGTGGATGCCTTCCTCACACTTTTTTCTCCTCCAGTTACAGAGTGTTGCTCCAAACAAGACATTTTCTTTTCTTTCGGGGGCCACTATAATTAGTTTGAGCTACCCTTTGGTAAACGATCCCTATCGGTGTTTGGATGTGGCCTTCTAGAGATACCGTGCTATAGGTGTGTTTTGTTTACCTTCCTTCTGAATCGATCCCACTTTCTCCCACCGTGTGCGTCCGGCAGACTGATGGTTCCTGCTGGATTCACGTAAGGAAATACGGTTCAAGCATGTAAAGGATACAGAAGGATGCTCCGTGCGGATGGTGTGCTTTGTAAAACCCTCCAGCTGTGGCAGAAGGTGTTATGGGCTTTTACAGTAATGTTTTTTATAAATGAACTGTTATGCACAAGTGTCCTCCTCGGTTTCGGCCCTTGCATATTTGAAGATATATTTTTCTTTTAATGCGAAGGGAGCACAGAACATGCTCTCTAATAGAAATGTAAACTGTCTGTGCTCTGTGTTTATATGAGATCTGATAAACATCATGAATTAGGGCAGCATCTGGTCTTAAGGACACTGTTTATTTTTTCTACTGTACGCCGGGGATGATGTATTTTGTCCAGATTTCTTTGGTTCACTTGCAATTCTGCATGTTCATTTACCTTCTGGTCTGTCACATGGAGCAGAATGTGTAAATATACTTCTCCTCCTTAAGCTTTTGTTTGATAAAACATTATTTTTTTTACCATAATATATTATGTCTTTATCCTTATTTTAACTGCCTTATTATTAGCAGTAGTCCTATATTTTATTGTGTAGTAGCAGTATTAGCAGTACTGTTTATTTATTAATAAATGCAAATTAATGAATAGTGAGAAATTGTTACCATTTATATAATAATATGTTATATTATGTTATTATAATATATTTAGCTGTTCATCATTTATCTGTTTCTGTTTTTTCCCTTGTGTGTTTTGTGCACCAGCTTGTCTGCATGCCTGTATCTCCCCCTCCAGGACAACTTCGATTATGTTCCCATTCTCCCTCAACACTGTGGCTTGAGCGGGCAGCAAATTCAGGGCCATGTCTCTGTCTTCATATTGTGAAATCTATTGCTTAAAAAAATAAAAAAACGTGTTTGTGTGTGCGCGAGGTGGGGCTTAAAATAACATTTGCCGCCAAATGATGCATCTGTAACAAAACAGTACAAAAAAAAGAACATCCATGTGGTTTGCCTGAATTGTGTTATCCTCAGCTTCCTTCCCCACTCCCCAGCGCCAGGCTGAGCTGATAACAAGTGAGTGCACTCCCTAGAATGATGGATGGGCCTTAGCCATGGGCTTGTCAGGAGAGGGTGCCGGGCCATATGGAAGTGGCATATGGAGGCTCATAGTGGAAGATGGCGCTAAAGGAGGGGAGTGACAGAGATATACATTAAAGGAACTGTTTTGCTCTTAAAAATGCAAGGTTCATCAGTTTGGTGGGTAGTATCAGTCAGTGGTGCTTCCTTTCCTGGGACTGGAGGCGGGCAAACACAGCCAGATGCAAGAGGTTGTTGTGTTTGAGTTTGTCGCAAGTTTTCTCCTTGATTTATTTCACAATATCAGCAGCGTTTTTTTAATTTTTTTTTTTTTATACATGTTTGCGGAAATTTCTGCAAAACTTTAAAAAGATCTCAAAGAGATGCCGGAGAAGATTTGGTTCCGTTGTAACATTTAGCGTTAATTATTTTCCCCTCGGTGCACTCATCAGTCACATTTAATCTTAGGTTCAATTTGGAGGGATGTCTGTGCACGAGTTCTTCCTGGCTTTCCTGTGACAAAGCATTAATTATGTCTTCAGATCAAGTCCTCATCAGTCTATTTTTACCGTTCTATCTTTGCCTCCCTGCGTGTGTACCATCATCCATGGAAATTTGTGTGCGTATCTCTGTCTGTCTGTCTTTTCTCAGTACCCTGTGGAGTGTCTGCAGGCCCCGAGGAACTCTGTTTGATTGTTTAAAGCCCTTCTTAATTGGCGCTTTGTCTGCACACTCCTAAATGAGGCGGGACACCCACCGTGGGGGGTTCCCGTGGAGACCGTGGGCCGTTTGACAGCCCCCACGGTGGGGCCTGTCCCACAACCCCTCAAACTGCCAGCCACATGACAGCGGCCCGTGCTGCACCACCCTGGCCAATTAAAACTCAGCTGTCAGGACCAGACACTGTACCAACACTGTGTGACTGAGTGTGACTGGGAGATAGCGGAGTGACTGGGAGAGAGAGAGACAGAGAGAGAGAGAGAGAGAGACAGAGAGAGAGAGAGTGAGAAAGAGTGTGTGTGTGTGTGTGTGTGTCGGGAATGTTCATACGCAATCACAATCTGATTAATGAACCCCTTGCATATTTGCTTGCACACACACACACACACACACACACACACACACACACACACACACCACACACACACCACAAAGAGAGAAGAGAGAGATAGAAGATAGAGATAGATATAAAGAAAGAATAGAACATAGAACAGATATATATTATAAAGATATATAAAAGAAATAAGTAGGATATATAATACCCATATAGATAATAATAGATATAGATATATAAAGATGTATATATATATATATATATCAGACACACACATACATACATACCACACATATAGATATAGTATAATACAATATATAGAGATATAATATTATATATATACATATAATATATATATATTATATATATATGTGTGTATATATATATATATATGTGATATATATATATATATATATATATATATCATATATATTATATCATATATATAATTATATTATATATATATTGCACATACGTGTGTTTCATGAAGCGTCCATGCATTCTTTGAAGTATCCCCGTGGCATGCGGTCTGGGTTAAATGGAGACAGACTTTTAATTCAGAGTAATCACTTACAACAATCCCTCACACCATTTTATCTAGTCACAACTCCAGGCCAAAGTCAATACTTGTAGTATAATAATGAGTAGGGGCTAACCTAGCGCTTTTTATTAGGCCTCCAAGGAGTGGATCTGAAGTCAACCTGTGAGCCGGTGAAAACAGCCCCTTTCGCCTTCTTTGATATCTTTCGGTTTCTGTTTACCTGCATCACCTAAACCTTGGGCCACCTTTCAACTGGTGGTAATGATGCCTCATCCTTTGATTTGTCAAGTCCCCAAACAGGATAAACAGGAACATCAGACAATCATACCCTGATAAAACAAACTGATAGAGTTTAACAAATACAATACATGTAATCATTATTTCAGAGCAGAAATTATATAAGTTTAACAAGTAAAACACAGTTTCAGAAACAAGTCAAATTTGTCACATTTTAGTGTACTTAACAAAATTGAGAAATTCTGAAAAGAACTGGTTGGAAAAGGATGACTGATTGCTGTGATTGGAAGAGATGGTGGTGCTGGTTGTTTGATAGAAACTAACATGGCCGTATTTTTGATGGGCCTCTCACATGCCAATATATTATATTTGGGTAGATTTATATGAGTATTTCTCATTAGAAATATTTGAAGTTTAACAGCTTACAGATAGTTAATTTAAGTTCAAATTTGTAAAATGCACATACTCCGCAGAATGAGTTAAATTTTGAACTGACATTGATCAAACTTTTAAGGGTAAAATTCTAAATGGTATTTTACCATTTACAGTGGAAAATAAAAAATGATCCTGATTTAAAATATGATCCTGGTTTAAAATATAAAATTGTCCAGGACACTTTACATGTATGTTCTATACAGTCTGTTGTTCACTGCCTTGATTCATGTAAACTTCTAAGCACTTGTGTATGCTACAAGACACAACCCATTCAGGGAACTGGCTTACAAGTGTTGTGATTTTGTACATATTTCTTAAGACTAATTTAGGTCAAAATTATATGTTTTAACATGTAGTCAAACGTAGTTGTGTGATTGGTCCTACCTTGAAGAAGGACAATTAACTTGACCATCAGCTCCCCCCATTCAATGATGATTAACACCTTAAAGTTGGATAGTGCAAGTTTTGAAGTAAAGTATTATTTATTTTCTTTCCCATATATGCTTTTACAATTGCCCAACATGTAAAATGCGTTATCCTCTCTTTGCCTCTATAGACTGGATTAGTCAGTTGATGAGTAAGTGAGTCTGAATCCTCTGGGCGCGTTCGTGGGTGTGACGCATTGTGCACTCTTGTTCACCTGGTTCCTCTCCACCATAATCAATGCATTAGGGGGAGAACATGGGATAGCTGCAATATTTATAACTTTCTTACCTCAGAAGACATTACGCCTCTAAATAAAAGACCTGTGCAGTTGCTGCAGCAGCAGATGCTTTTCCTCTTCTCCCATGCACAACACTAGTGTCATTTCAACTTGTCACCAGCAGGGGTGAACCTCTGTAAAAATCATGGAAGTTACGCTACGCTTCTTTAAGCAGCACTGCTCCAATCCCCCATCCTTCGTTATTTATGTCCTGTTATTGGACCACTTTTTTAAGGATTTTGTGGGACCAGTGGCCTTTAAGTAATCATACAGAAAACATACAGAGAGACAAGGGTGTTAGATGTGCAGCAAAGGTCTCAAGGCTGGAAATGGGACCCTGGATGCCGATGTTGAGGACTAATAGCCTCCGTATGTGGGTCTCCGTAGTTCATCCCTATAGGCATTCTTATTAATTTTAATGGATAATATTACAACTTTCCAAAACGCCTTTCGTTCAGCGTAGCTGCGCTCTCACAAATCCCAAAAAACATTCCAAGAAGTTTTGCTGCTTTGATAAAATTCTCATCTTTCCGCTGAAGACATAAAATCACTGCAAAAAACAGGAGTTACGCCAGGAGATTCAGAAATGACAAAGATGCGGTTAACACCCCTTTGGCAGGGAATGGATTTGTAATCCAAGATTTGCCCTTCATTGGGCATAGATTCACTTTAATCCCAGCTAAAGGCAAAATACAGTTATTGGAAACTTTTCACCTCATCATAACCATGTTCGAGGAACACATGAAAGCTCCGCTCGGCAATACAAAATCCTGAGCATTCCTCTTCAACAAAGGGGTTCATCTTACCTTATGGTCTCCTTATTGAATCCTCTGCCTCTCTGTGGTAGATATGCTATATGTAGTGAACAATGTAACATTGTTGTGAAGGTGCGCAGGTACTCTACCCTTGGGCTACTCTGTGAAGCAGCCTGATTTGATTGACAGACAGTTTCTTTGGGGGTAAGTAATAAAGTCAGTTTCAGAAGCCGTGCAGCAGCGTATCTGCCTTTCACCTCCTGCCTGGCTGCACAGAAACACATGATACTCTCTTTCACTGTTATCTGTGAGGTAGAAATTCATCTTTCTTGCTATGAGTTAAAAAAAAAAAATTATATACACTAGTTCTCAGTTAAAGTAGAAAAGCAATAAGATAAGAGAAAGTTCCCAGGAATTTTAACCAAAAGTTCAGTACAGTACAGTTTTCTATTTGCTTCATTAAGAAGACGGGCATATACTGTGCTTGGCATAGATATGATACAGTAATGACATGCACATGGAAAAATACACACATGCTCTGACACACAGATGCACTCATCTCATCTTCTGTGTCCTGCATCTGGAAGTTGCTCCGTGAAAAGTGGCTTCTTCCTGCTCTCGCTGGAAACGTTTTCCAAGCAAGCGGTGTACGCTTCTTCTGGGAGCTGGCCTAAATCCAGGAACACTCAGGCTTCACAGCTGTCTTACAGCACTTAAACGCAGCATATGGTACCCGAGTACCATTGTTTCACCACTAAAGACCATGTTTTTGCATCAAGGAAGTGAGCCCATTTAATGTCAGCTTCACTTGGAGAGAAGAAAGAAGTTCTGAAAAATAAAGCTCGGCCCGCTGTGAGAAAGAGTGAAGTGATTTTTTTCTTTTTTTTTTTTTTCTTTTTCAAATATTTTTTTTATTTCTCAGACCATCACTAATTCTGGCAGTGATGACACTTTGATTCTCAGTCTGTGAGTTTGTGAAACAACACCATCTGTGCGCTTTCCTCTAATTAGGGTAATAGCCACAAATATTGCTGCAACAGTTCCTCGTGACAAGCTGTTACATGCCAATGTGTGAAGACTTTTCTAGGTTTGATAGACGCAAGTTAGCAATTACACTGATGTAACTGGACAGCAATGTTGCGTTTTGACGGCTAACAGGAGACCTCGTATCAGTCTCATTTGGCTCTCCCCCCCTTGGAGCAAATCACACTGTTACTTTTACTTTAATTGCGGTTTTATCTTTTTATTTCTGTATTTTCTGCATCCATCTATTAGGTCATATTTTCTAACAGGCAAAAAGAGGAATAAATATCCTCCTTTCTGAAAACAACAAAACCCTCTGCGCCGTGTTTGATGAGTGCATGACTGCAATTATCAAGCTTCACCTGGAGTGAAACGTGCTTCGCACCACATCAAAAAGCAGAATCGTCTTCATCGGTGAGGCTGACAAAACGTTTCATTTCGGGGACGTGCGGTGCAGATCGTTATCTGCTCAATCTCCTCACTTCATTTTCCTTCGTACCATTTGAACCCAAAATCTGACGTTAACAAATGGAAGTTAATTTGCCTCCCTCCAAAGCCGTTCTAATCAGTCTAAAGGTTAATGTTTCTGCTAATTTATAAATGCAGGATTGCTGTCAGCGAGAGGGGGGGGGGAAGAAATGGTTTTGAAAGGGCTGACATTGTAAATTAAGCCTGTCAGATTGTCTCTCTGCGCCGACGGATCATGAGATGCCGCAGTCTATGATGTCAGACAGGCAGGCAAACAGCCCAGGGGGACAGACCTTGCCCCTTCCCTTCCAAACGCTGGAGTCCCAGAATTTGTGCAGCGTTGGAAAGTTGGATGGATGAATAGCCAGGGAGAGGGGCGGCTCTAATCTGCACTTGATGGTCAGAACCGTGTGTGATGGCATCGTTATTAATTTGGCAAGACAAATAGAGGAGGATCGTTCAGATGAAGCTGTCACGCTCTGCCAATGCAATGCATCTTGGGAGTCAATCAGTGTGTTTATGCTTGAGGTCTACCTGCATTCTTTTTGTCATGTCACAGAAACAAACGCCGATTCTAGGAGTTCTTATGCAACCGAACCTCAAAGCATTATTATTGACCGGAAATTCTAATAAACAGTAAATGTTGTCTGGGGAGAAATAAATAATGACATTGAAAATTTAGAATTGCATTTCATCATTCTTTAATTAAGCTAATTGTAGTTTTAGTTGGTTTTACTGGATTATTTAAATCATGACTTGAAAATAAAAGAGCAGAGAAAACAGAAAAAAATAAAATATCACCATGTTCCAAAGCTCCCTAACTAAATACAATTTTTTTCGAAATATATTTAAATCTTTAAAACATGGTGATTTTTGGGCATTCCTGTATTTCTACAGTGGCACTATTTGACAATTTCTCTCCACAGATAAAAACACATTTTTATAGTTGTTCTGGTACAGATAATCTTAAAACTATTTCTACTCGTGACATTGTAGCCTCCATCTGTGTCTGAAAACACCTTCTGTGTATTTACAGGCAGCAGGTTGTGTCTGACTTTGTAAATTATTTCTGCTGCTTTGCACTTGACCAGATCAACAATCATAAGGGCTTTTGACTTGTAAAACAGCACATTTGTATGTTTGTGATAGCCAGCATCGTTGATCATACTTATCGTCCTTTTCTCTGGTTTCCTTAATGGATTAAATGCTGTTTTACAGACTGTATGTTGCACCAAACCTTTACACAGCACTTCAAATAACTTACAATTGTAAGAATTTGGAGTGATTTGTGGTTTAATAAGTACCTCGTTTTCCTAAATGTTTAATTTTTCTTGATATTTTAGGCTGTATGTTGAAGGTGGTTTCCAACTAATTTTATGATCTATTGTCAAAGCTAAAATGTTATTGATAAATTTTGTCAATTGTTATGTCATTTATTTTTATATTTACTTCACTTTTAATACTGTTTCCAAATAAAATGTATTTAGTTTTATTGAGATTTAGTGATAATTTGCTTCTACTAAGCCATCTCACTAACTCATGTATTGCCTGGTCAATCTTCACCAAAAGCTGTTTCAGATCCCTCCCCTAAATATTGTCATTATCATGCTAGAAAGCCAGTATGATCTAGAAATCAACTAATGGATGTTTTTGGATTTCCTTTGAATTTTTACTATAAAAATTCACATTGTATTGTTTCATGTAATGTATCAAGCTGCCCAAGCCCAGTTGTAGTGAAGTCTGGGCCCTTTACCAATTTGTACCTCAATTTTATATCAATGTGTTACAACTGTGCCCCATTTCATACCTATAAACAAACCCTTTTGCACTCATCTGCTTAAATCATTGGGGATCAGGTTATTTATCTTTGTCGTAAATCTTTTTCATGAAATATACTAATTACAGAAATGTTCAAATCTTACATTTAATTTAGTCAAATTTATTTTATTTGCTGAAGACTTTTTATTTCCCCCAATTTCCATTAATTTTGTATCTGATTCCCATTTTTCTAGCTGATTTAAAGAAAATATAGACTCTGATGAAAGCAGTTCTGACCTGGTAGGCAATATTTGTTGGAGTCATTTAACTTCATTTCCTAACAGTAGTTAGTAGTACTAACTGTGAGTTGACAATCAATTTAGAACATTGGTTGTCAATGCAGGCACAAATCGCCCCCAAGGTGGTGCCATCTGTCGTTTAGAGACATATATACACAAACAGAAGCAAAATTCACACATTGTAACATGAACAGATGATACCGATCCACACTGGTTAGTGTTCCCCGTTTAACTTCCAGACTGACTGATGTAAGAAAGCCTTTTTCAGTTTGACCTTATTAAACTGTGGAACCATGTATCTGCAACCTGATGGTAACGGTCTGTTTATAGACCAGTTCATTGTTATTGTTTTGATCCGGGGTTTTCGCGCATGCGCGCCGGACTGGTAGGCAAAAGGCGAACACAATGGCGGACGCAAACAAAGGAAACGACGAGTTCTCGACGTATTTTTGTAATGTATCACAAGATCGTTTTAAGAGTTTATGGTTGATGGTATCAGATTGCCAGATCCACACAGCAAAAGCCTGAAGGGACGGAGCGAGTCTGTGAAATGCTGGCCAAGTGTTCCGTACCGCGACATATACAGCTACCGTATAAACACGGCAGGCCAGTACACACGAAATCACTGGACGGCTACAATTATTTTATATCGGGACATGTTCAGACATGTTTGTGTAACATAGGAAAGCGGAGTTGGACACAGACAGCGCCTCAGCAGAGAGGAAGACCCGCCACCGGTAGGTAAAAAAAATACATTGTTCACAAAGGATTATTTTGATGGTTTTGTCTTATTAATCCTTTTCACAGACTCATGCCAGAGGGTTTGCATACATTGTACATGTACGTATATTATTATGAAACAAACTTTTACGTCTTTACTTAAGTATATATCCTAATTTTTTATTTATATGATTATTAAAGTAGAACAATGACCAGTGCAAAATTAAGTTGTATTTACTGGAGATGAAGTGTAGACTGCAAATTCTGTCGTAGTATGATGGCTCCCACAGTCGATTGGGATTGTTTGCCTGCATCCTTTTCATTGAAATTATCCATTTCTTTCGTCTTTCTTCGTCCTTTCGGCAAACGACAGAAACGTACAGCCGACGATTTGGAATGCCTCTCTGTGCAACTGGGAGCACAACAAGTGGTAGGCATTGTTTACATTCCAAAAATAAACGAACAAAAAGCACGCTCTGATTCACCCGTTTTGTCTCGGTATTAGACGAGAACAGTACTGTTTTTGCCTACCAGCGGGACCCAGCTGTAGCGCGGATGTAGCTCGTGACGTCACGCGTGAACTGGTCTATTCATGAGTCGGAGCTTAGTTGGGATTAGAGGTAACATTAGCTAATTTCACCATGCTATCATGGTAGGAGGATTCGTAAAGTTTTTTGAATGGATGGATTTTACTTCTTGCATTTGATGAAGTGGTTTAGATTTTTCAGCAATGGACAGGCTTTGTTACCACATGGTATTACAGCACTACAAAACAGTCATTATGACTGAGGTATAAAGCAAAATAACTTCTTTGCTGGCTCCAAAGGACCTCAGAACAGGCAAAACTACAAACGTGCCAAATGGCAAACGGGTGAAATGACCAGCATCTGATGCATCATCACAGGCCAAAAACTAAAATATTACCACAAATGGGATTAAGTGCATTTTTCCTAAAGATGACACCTTTTTGTATAAATATTGTTCCATTATGGTCTCACCTTTCTATGAACTCTTCAGGAGCTGAATGGACATGATCTGGAGCCTTATTCTGTTTTTTTCCCTGATTTCTAGAATATTTAGTAAAAGGTCACTTGTTGCAAAGGTTAGAAATAACGAGGCCTCCATTTTGCACATTACCAGTCCGCATGTGAGGTCTGCAACATTGTCCTTTGCCTTACACAACTGAGACTTTGTTAGGTCTCCTTTTTTAATAGGGATACTGTTCATTTATATCACTCACAACTCACACTATTGCTCTGATTGCCTGCAGTACTAAATTCCCCCAAACTAACCTCTCCACTTGTGGTGAGGGTCACAGAGCATTCAAGGATTATAGCCCATGAGCAATAGACATTAGAGGCTTGCAACAAAGTTGCCAGAAAATATGTAAGGTATGATTAGCATCACTCAAGGGTCATCGTGAAAACTTTAGGTAAAATGTCCAAAAACAGAAAAGAGAGAGAAATAAAAAATAAAAAGCCATGTAGAGCATTTCCTCCAGAGGCGGACTGATATATCAGTATCAACTGGGAAGGTATCTGTTATCTGTGTAAAACCTTGAAAATAATAGTTTTCTACCACTGTAGCGCTTTATAATCAGTTCAAATTCCTAAATCGATTACTAAAAATGACCAAAAGCAACTTTAAAACTGACTCTTGCACTACAATTTTCAAAGCACCTGCAGTAGCTGCAAAGACACATACGCTATGCTATGTTAAATAATGCACCTCTTTACAGTGGGCGTCATCACTGGAGACTGCTAGTATAGACTAAAAGGGTACCACACCAGAAGGATTTGCAATATTAAGCCAAATAAAAAGCAAAAACGACAGATGCAGATGATGCTTCTACTGTCATGCGCAGGCGGAGTCATTTCTCATGGTTTCTGCCGTTGCCGCACATACGTCCCTAACAATGTGCATTCTCCTGTCAACTCAACCCGTCTTTTGTTTGTGGTATCCAGTACGTGGGTTTCTTAACACTCGTCTATAGTCTTCTGGTTAATTTCTTTTTGCCCTCCTGGACCCTACACTTGTCTAATTGTGTCTTTGAGATGACATTCTGGGCTGGCTGTCTGTCCCTGATGGGCCTGGCTGTGATGACCCCATGCTGAGGCTCCCAGGCCTCACTAGAAGAGCCTGAGGTGCTTCACCAGGGTGACCTATGGCAGCTCCGAAGAGAAATATGCTTATGCATTCAGACACACTCGTTCAGTTTCATGTAGACTCAAGCACATAAGAGTTGTTGCATTGTGCCACCGGACAATTTGTTGTTCAGAACTTAAGTCGCAGAGGAAAATGCAACTGAAGGGACTTAAAAAAAATATATGATACATACATTTTTATTTTTTTTTGTCTTCCCTGATAGAGATCTAAGATGTAATTACTGTGACCTGATTAAACAAGAGGATCATGGAGTTCAGTGCTGATGGCACGCTCCCCTCAATAAATCATTATATACATAGCAGCGAGCACAAACACATGGGTACGCACACCTGGCCAGCCATTTACTCGCCCCGCTCCCGCAGCCCCGCCCAGCGTAGAGCAAGAAGTGCATGACGGTGCTCTCCTGGACATGAGGATTTAATAGGTGACCCTGTGCTGCACGCTGGGTCCCCCGCTGCCTGGGCTCATCCAGCCATAAAATGAGGCACAGGCAGGGCCCGGCTGGTAATGAGAACTGGCATTTTGCTCAGGGTAACCTCGGGAAAATCGCTTCTATAAATATCTACTATAAATAAAAGTGCACCTTGGTCCAAGACTGCGTAAAGGCTCCTCTCTCTGAAAAGGTCATGTGTTGCCCCAACTCTGCCACGACTCACCGCGCTCTTTCTGTCTTAATCCTGGTCCTCTTGTTTTCGTTACATTTCCTTTGAAAAGTTTGTCGCAGGTTTGGCTACACAAAAAAAAAAAAAAAAAAAACTAAAAACAGGCATGTTATGATTCATGATCTGTGATGTTTAGAAGCCCCTTTCTGCATCTCTCTGTCGTAAAACGAGTTTAATCCTTATCTGAAAATGGAAAGAGTATGTCACAACTGCAAACCTATGGAAACATGATCGTCCCTTTTAAATTGTCAGGCCAGGCCAAGAGGGCATCAGCAAACGCAGTAGCCAACAAGCCCGTGGTAACTCTGGCAGAGCTGCGGAAATCCCCTGCTCAGGTGGGAGAATTACATTTGCTTGGCACGGTGTGCGCTATGCATTCTTTTAAAAGCATTTTTACATGTCCATAACTCAAAACACCCACTTATTGATTGAGCAAGGAAATTGTATCTGGAGAGAAAAAAAAATACCAGTAAAAGTAATGCCTACCAAATATACTGAGGAAATGTGTAAAAACATGCTGGAGACAGAACAGGTTCCAGGGTTTGATACACTTGCACTGTGTTAATTACCCCCTAAAGGCTTGTGTGAGTCTCTTTGTGTGTGTCGACACCATGGCCATGTCTCATTTGTCAGTGCCACGCCTAATCTGCTGGCTTTAATTGTACACACTGTGCTCTCTGCTAGCCACATTAAGCCCAAAATTTGTGCCATGCTTTTTTTTTTTTTTTTTTTGTTCAGTGCAAGTGTGTTCTGCTTACTGATGACAAACCAAGATAGTGAGACATTTCAATGTCATGTCATTTTAACAGCAGTAAATTAGACCCCTTTAACTGAATGTAGTTTAAATCTGAAAGATCACTCCATTTACTTCTTGGTGTGTTTGGATCTTTAAAACCTGTTAAATAGAACTGGAAAAGAAAAGTCCTTCTAGTATATGTCTGATGGAGAGTGTAAATATAGTGAAACACCCTGTTGTATGTTTACAATTTGACATATTAATCAAAACTTCCTTTTCTCATTCCTTGCATGCTCTCTCCTTCACTGTGGGAGCTTTCACAACACCGAGCGAGCCACGTACCCTCTCTGCAGGCCAGGTCACCACTTAAACTTTGCTTAGCCCCAATTCTCCTGCTTGTGGGTAACTTAAACTGATTAGCCTCGACCTTACCGGACTAAATGACCTCCCAATGCATCTAGCACCACTTATTGATCAATATTCATATTGATCTAAATCCACCGCCCCATGCAGGATCAAGAGCCAATGTTTCTATTGATTTCACCAGATTAGGCAAGACTAAAGGTTTCCAAATCAGTTTAGCTCCAACCTGCCAATGGGATATGACAGCAAGCTGCATGAGGATTAGAGCTGATGAGTGTTAACCGCGGAAATGATACAGCATGGCTGTACCTATCGGGAGCTAATCAAGTTATGTAGTATGGTAATGGAGTCATGCTTGCCTTTTAAATGCATAAGGTTATGTCAGTTGTTCCAACAAGCTAACCCCAACTTTAGCACAAAGACATTTCAATTCATTTATGGGTTATGACCGTACATAAACTATAAATACAAATTGTTTGACGTGAAGTTGCTCTAGTGCAATGATTAAATGTGGGGATGGATTTTTAAAGTCCTTCAGACAAATACTCTAAATAAAAGCATTTAATTTAGCATCTCCATATTTTCATTTATTATATAGTCAGGCAGCAATTTTTTTCTTAAGTGGGTCTTGTCATGTAAAAAAAAAAAAAACAAAAACAAAAAAAAACCCATATATTCATCTTAAAATAAAACAACAATGCAAGAAATTGTCCTGATGGTGTTTATCTTTTTGAGTCTGAAAAGAAGTTTGCATCAGGCATGATTAGCAGACAAACATTGTTGTGCTGTCTGCTGGGGGCGACTGTGGTGCAGGAGTTAGGGAGTTCGTCGTGCAAATGGCGGTTCAATCCACCCTCCTACCATCCTGGTTGTTCTGTCCTTGGGCAAGACGCTTCACCCAGTGTGGCGCCCGTCTGTCAGTCTGCCACTGATAGTGCTGTAGGAGTCCTGCATTTGGCGGGTTGGCCACCTGCTGCCGGTGGGCAGGGCCCGGTGGAGCCTCGCCTCTGTCAGTCTGCCCCAGGGCAGCTATGGCTACTATCATAGCTCACCACTGTCGGGGAATGTGTGGGTGGATGACTGACTGTAATGTAAAGCGCTCTGGGGTCGTTGGACTTGAACCATCTGCTGGCAGTAGCCCAGAACTATCAGAAAGCAAGATGGCGACTACTGACGCAGCCACTGTTAGAGCCAGTAGATCGTCCTGCAATGCCTCTGTCACGACTTGGGGTTTTGTTTCAGTGTTCTACTCCACTCCGTTCTCCGCTCCTCCCAGCCACCAGCACCTTGATTAGCTCAACCTGCTACTGCTGCTGCTGCTGCAGTTAATCAGTCTCAACTCTGATCACCTGTCATCCTGCCTTTATATACCTGCCTCACTCATCCACTCCCGGCCAGAACGGCTTGTCTTGTCTCACCGTCTGCATGTGTTGCAGACACAGGAATAAACAAGCAAAGGCTGGCAATTGTGTCTTATTGTCGCTTTGCTTGTTTATTCCTTGGACTTGCTCTCGCCCAGCCCTCTCTAGTTTCTTTAACTAGTGCTTGTGTGCTCCGCCTGGTTAAAGGTCACTCCTGGGTTTTCTGTGTCTCGCTCTGCCGGCGCTGGGAACCCGTCGGCGGCTTCAAGTCTGGTTCTGCCTGCAGCTTCTGATCGAGTCTGATTCTGCCTGCTTCTAGACAATCCTGGTTCTGCCAGCAACACCTGCCTGCGCTTCCTGGTCATATTCCAAGTCAGTCTGTGCCTGCATCACCTGTTCTCCTGCCCAGTCCTGCCTCTCTTTTTTTCAAATTAACTTTTCAACAGGACTCTGTGTTGGTTTGATTATCAGGTTCACAACATACCAGTATTATATCCTCGCAGTAAAGTGACAGTACTGCTCTCTTTTCGTACCTCCGCTGGCCGTTTCTTCCTCGCTTGGCTCCATTGCTTCTCCTTGTTTACTCGTTTTGTGCAGGCGCAATATCATAGTTCGGTCACATGGCTTGTTGTGGTCAATATGAACAAAAATGCTTTGTTTAATAACAAATAGAACAAAAATAAAGTGAAAAACACAGGAACTTAATCTAAGAGAAAAGAGAACAATCATTTAACTGGAAAACCTTTGTTTCTGTTTGGCAGAGAAATTAGTGACATCATAGCACGTGGCTAAATGTTTTAGTCCTGGTAAAGTTTGCTTTTACCAGGTACTGGTTCCAGGTTGAGTTCACACAGGTTAAATCTGAATACATTTGTATTCCTGTTCACAGGCTGTGGCCATGTCCCCATATGATTGGCACACTTAGAGATCCAATCACCCAACCAATTAAAATGCAGGAAATTGGCCGGGTGTTTAAGACACGCTTTTTAAAAAGCAAAATTTTCTATCTTCTATTCTCAACCGCAAACAGAGGATGCTTACTCAATAGGAGGAGCATTAATTTCTCCATGACTGTGCATGCATAAAGGCAATAGAAAAGCTGTTCAGGCCACAACTTACTGAAAAATTATATTATTGTTATTACATTCTAGCCTTGTGCTCATGCTTCATTTTTGCTAATGGGGCCCTGGGCAAAGAGACTCACATCAAAAGCTGCCACTTTTCAAAGGTCATCCCCTAAACCATCTGAACTAAATTTACAGCTGGAACAGAACTAGTTCTCACACATCCTTTATTTATGAAGTAAATGTAACATACAGGTCATGACATCATCTGCAAACTAGAAAATCAAAGAAATTGTTGTTTAGTGTTTGCAACCTGGCCTTTGCCATAATTTTTACATACATGAGCGGAGTTATCATTGTGGTGGAGGGCTCAGTAATGCTGTTCTCGTTTACATAATTTTCCTGCAACAACGTTAGCAAAGAACAATGAGTCACTTAGAAAAAGATCCTGATTTGTGTTAATCATCATCATCCAAGAAAATCGAAACTCATGCTAATAAACACCATTCAGTTCAGTTCAGTATTTTTATACACGGCGCCAATTCACAACACATTATTTCAAGGCACTATACAGAAAAAAACTATATGGACAGATTCCAAGTCAATTAAATACATTTAAATTTGATCCCACTTATCAAGCAATGCAGTCTTGTTCAGTTTATTATTCAAATTGGTTAAAAAGTTTTCTATCAAGGGAAACCCCGCAGATATCATCTAGACACTGACTTGCAGCATTTACTCCTCCTGGGCGAGCTTGTAGTGACAGCGGACTGTTACTAGCGTTGTATCGTTGACTTTATAGAGATCCTTCAACATGAGTCCTATTATTTTGGCCTCACTTACATTAGTTTTTGCTAGTTTTTCCATGTCTTTGCTAGTTTTGACAAGAAGTTTGAAATTAAAGAATTTCTGAAAGTGTTTCTTTCCACATCTATGCAGTACCTGCAAAGCCACATCCAGCCATACTCCCTGCTGCAGGCTTTACACAGTATAAACAAAAGCTGTGACACAGACACGACTTGTATTGAGAAAGGACAGAAGGAAAGGATACATTATTGATTGTTGGTCCCACATAAAAAAAACAGAAAATGCAGCAATCAGGCATAACATTTTGACCACTAACAAAATATTATTTGAAGTATACTATCCTCAATTGAAGTATACTATCTCCTCATTGTGAAAACTGTTAGTGGGTAGAATATGTAAAACAAAAATATAATTTTCCTCAGTGTTGGTGTGTTAAAAACAAAAGAAAATTAAAAATGTAAAAAATAACTGAGAGGAACTGTATTGGCTAAATAAATGGGTCAGACCGTTTCTAAAGCTGCAGCTGCAGTCAGCAGTGGTCACTATCTACTTGGCAGTGGTCAAACGCATCAACTGT
Organism: Fundulus heteroclitus; assembly: GCF_011125445.2. NCBI lineage: Eukaryota > Metazoa > Chordata > Actinopteri > Cyprinodontiformes > Fundulidae > Fundulus > Fundulus heteroclitus. The sequence continues at coordinate 18,236,574 of NC_046379.1, forward strand.
GATCAACTGAAAACCTTCTCACAGACATTGGGGTCTTAGCTGGTCAATGTGATCCAGTCCAATAAATGAGCTATTATACCTCTAAGAGGTTAATGCTGCTTCTGTTTGAAAAGTGTCAGAATATTAATTTGTTTGTTGCGTATGTGACTCCATAGTTACAGACCAACCAGAGCACAAACGCTGGTCTTAATCTTTTGCCTCTATGTGCTTGTAACACCCAGAACTGCAGAACTGCCATACTCTTGCATTTTGGGGGGAAATGTAACATCCATCCATTTATTATCTATACCTGCTTATCCTTGCAGGGTTGAGGGTGGCCTGACAGGCCAGTGCATTACAGGAAATGTAACAATAATTTTTTTAAGTGGCTAAAGTTTGGCCTTTACAACCTTTTCTTTTTTACTTCAAAATGGAGGGTTGCTAATCATCGCTAGAGGGAACAGAACACAGTTATTCTCCATCATTTAAAAAACAGAAGTGTTTAGTTCAGTGTTCTCCCAAAGAACGTAAGAACACTCCTAAACTCATTCATTTTGGAGTGGTCATGCATAACACTACCATGCTCCTAAGATTTGCAGCGCCAAAATAAAATCCTAATTTTAAACCCATATTTAGTAAAACACCACGTGGCAAAAGGTTGTTGTTTTTTTAAAACAACACTGCCATGATTGATTTGTCTATGTATAAAGATATGCACTTTACAACAATCGCAATCTATTATTTGTTTCAACTTCATTTGTTTGAGTTACCGAACCCGTGTCTGGCAACATCTGTTCCGATTCACAGTTTGTGCGCTGTGTTTTCCTTTGCACGCAGTATCTTTTATTAAGCTGAGGCGAAGCATGCTTCAATCCCCATTAAATATTGATGGCCTGAGTGGGACAAAATGAGTGAATAAGTCATGAAATGCTGACAACACAACGCCAAAAGAAACAGAGACCATGCAGACATTTGCAACGTGTGATGTGTGAATGTTACCACAGAGGGTACAAGAGCAAAGGAGATAGGAACACAGAATAAGAGGAAGAGACTGCGAAATAACATTGTCCGAATATTAGGAGCTATTCAGAAAAACACGTCACATTAATGTCCTCCAAATGCAGTGAAATAAGTGCCAAACACTTCCTTTCTTGACTGTTGTGTTGTTCCCACTTATCTCTGAAGGCTGCTTCCTTTCTGGTGTCTCTAATGATGTCATTTTGTGGACATCCCTCTTTCGGGTCGATGTGTTGATCAAAAAAAATATGTGCTGCCAGGACCTTGCTGTTTATCTGGATGGGTATTAAGTGTTAAGCTCTGGATGACTAATTCTCTTCGGGACGATCCTCTGCCATGGAGGAGAGGTCTGATTGGCAAAGTCACATATTATCGCGGCAGTCATCTGATCCACCTCTTTTCCTTATCCTTGCACATTCTAATTCTGAGATTTCTTTAGAGATTATGAGAATTGTTATCGGCTCGCAAGTGTTGCAAGATGAATTTCTAAACATGTGCATTGCACAAGTGTTGAATATGGGGACAGTGGCTTATATAAACCTGAAATTACACAAGATTATATGAGACAGATAACAGGGATTTTTATTAGGAAAATGTTGGCCTACTGAAGACCCATCACCTGGGATAATAATACACGATGTCGTGATGTTTTGGCCTCTCCTCAGTTGCCCTCCACAATTTCCAATTTGACCATTTTCAGCTCTCCTTGACATCCAAGAGACGACTAAGCTGAAAGCCGTTTAAGTTGTTCATACAAAGTACACACCTCTGCACAATAACCTCCAATGGTGCCTCAAGCAAGGTGTTTGTCCCTTTTTAGACCTTTTTGGAAGAAGAATGCATGGACCTGTCAAGAATACCATAAGGGTTGAATGTGGTCATTTATACAAAGCCGACTGGAGCACAAAAAAACACGTAAGAGAAGCCATTTTGGTGCTGTCAGAGGGTTTCGTGGCTCTAAAAGGCTGTAGTGATGTGCTCTGACAGTTAGGGTCTTGTATGGTGCTTTTAACAGCTCTGCATGGGCACTCTGAGCATCACACACTGCAGAGCGAGACAAAAACATACCTGTCACTTACCAACAAGCGGAGCTTTTTCAGTGACTGTGAAATTTTGGATGTATGCTTTTTTTTTTTTTTTTTTTCTCTGCTGAACAAAAAAGTTATATTTTTCTGTTCGCGAAGGAGTTAGGCTTTGTTCCTGGAGAAACAGAACTGTTCTTGCAAAGCCTTAAATATGCTGCGTTTGACTAAAAGGCTAGCAAAGTAAGACGTAGATCGCGCTCCCAGCAGGATTGCTTTCCCTTTTGTCTCAACGAAGTGTCCTTCGTCTGAATCCGCCGTCTTACAGGAAGGTTGCAGCGTGCAAAACAAACAAGCCAGAGGTCAACAGAGAGACAATCCTCTATTATGCCCCCATGATTTCCTTCCCCTCCCCCCCCATCCTCCTCTACCTTTATTTGCTGCCCTATTAACAACTGTTACTACAGCTTTAATTATGCCCCTGTGATCTGCGAGAGTTGCGGGCACGTGTCATCCCCTTCCCAGGGGAGCCTGGGTAATTACCAGCATCCATCCAAGATCCGCCGCTCCCGCTCCTCGGCTCACCGCGGTGATAATCACACCGCCTCTTCAAACATCTGCTCCTCGGGCGAGAAGTCCGAGGGCCCTAAGCCTGTCACGCCATGCCTTCCTGTGTCAGGCTTGACCTCTGACCCCACCCATGGTGTCAATAGGGCTAAATTGTTTACTCTTAGAGACAGAGAAATAATCAGCTAAAATCTCATCAGATGGCATAACAGTGAATGTCGCTCAGGAGTTCTGCGTACTTCTGCTCTCTTGTGAAAAGTCCTCCTTGACTGGATGTGCCAAAGCTTGGTCTTCATCCTTTTTGGCTGATGAGGGAGCATTTTCAGGACATCTGTAGCCCTGCTGAGCTCAATCCTGCAGCTTGATGGGGATATTTAGTAAACGTCCAAGAAATGCTTCTGGATAGGAATTTCTTCAATAAGTAATATATGGGAAGAAGAAAATGCACTTAAAACTAATCTGGTTTCTGACCGTTCGTACCAGATGATTAGAGTATATTTATCTTGTCTTTGCTGCCTGTTGCACAGCCTTTAAATAGACAAATGGGGAAAAAAGTCTTTTGGTGATGTATGGTGTTGTTTTTCTGCCAAACCAATACATTTAAGAGTTGTGGTTCAAAAGCTCAAGTTTGGTTTCATCAGAAAAACTAATTCTGCAACATGGTTTTGGGAGTTTTAGATTTAGATGCTTTCCAGTCCAGACATAAGAAGAATATTAAGAAATTGTTGTCCACCTCTTAGCAGCTTTCCTCCCAAATGTCAGATTTGGAATGTTCCTATATTGTCCAATAATTTCTCAATCTTTCTTAATGACTAATGTTGCATTGCATTAACAGTTGGAACTCGGAAATCCCGGCTCGGGAAAATATAAACTGTAAATGGCCGCTAAGGTCAGACTTTTCCGTCTGCAAGTCAGATAAAAATTTTTTAAGGCAGATTGTCAGATCCAATATGGCAGCTCCTTGCATCAGCAACAGCAAGCTGAAATGAAAACATGTTAATTTTACAAGACACAGTTGTTAGAGTGCGTCTAAAATCAATGCTACGTGTAGCGGCTGCAGCTCTGAACCGCACAAAATGATACTTGGTATTTGCATGTGGAAAGTAGAGCTTTAAAGAACGTTTGTAAGAGGTACTGCGATCAGAACAGCAGCTTTCCTGGCCGTCGCCATACTGGAATCATAACCTTTTGGTTATTTGTTTTTATTTTGGAATCCTGACTTGTCCGATTGCGTTAACTGGACCGTTGTTTACTCGGGTGTATACCATTCCCAGCTCCTATTTTTGATTTCCGATGCAAAAGGAATGCAACATATCTTCACAGCAGACTTGCATGTGCATATTGCTGTAGATCTTTTAAATACATTTCTGCTGGTCTGATCTCGTTGTACAATGAGAAGATTTTGATTTTTTTTGTGGCCTCTCCACAAAGCATGGCTCTCTGTAATGGATATGTAAAAGCAAATGTTAGAAAATGAGGAAGCTGAAATTTACTAATGATTATTTAGATCCACTGTAATTGATGGCAAGTATAAGTCAAGAGGACTGAGTGCTGAAATCGAATCAAAAAGGTTTAACTTTTTCTCAGTAACGGATTTGTTGGTTTTGAGTTGAACGTTACAGGATGTCGAGCTCATTAAGGTTTAAGTGGAAAAAGTTTGAAAAGTGTTTAACCAAACCTGGCATTTTAAAAGGGGTGAGTTATTTTTTTTTTATTGTATGCATTCTGATTCCTTTCTAAATAAGAAGTATAAAATACTGATGTAACACATATTTCATATTCTAATCTTTTCTTGATGACATTGAACACACAAGTAAATGACAAAAATGCGTTTGCTGAGTTGTGCTTTTAAATGTTTGTCTTTCCTTCAGTTTCTTTGTCACATTGCATCAGCCTCATAGTGAGTGAAACGACAATATTCTTTATTTCGAACTCTACCAGTGTCTCATAGCAAGGAGAAAATTGTTTCTAATTCCGAACACATCTTCTTAAAATCCTCCTTTTGATCAAGGTGGTAATAGAAAAGGCCTACTCATGGAGCAGAAGCTAGAATTAAGGAGAAACCAGAACACAAATCCTGAGTGAATTTAAAACCATTCTCATTGAGGAGGCCCTGCAGAAAGTTTTCCCCTCCAACAAACTTTTCCCATAATAACAGCACTCAGATGTCTCCGACCATACTTCTACAGAAGGACAAGTGGAAGGATTAATAACTAGCGCTGCCTTGGGTAAATGTTGAGTTACCAACTCTAAATTACATATTTGCAGCAGATGAGGTGGCAAAATATAAAGAAGTGTGGAGGCTTAAATTATAAAAAGCTTCCTGATCAAAGGTACGGGAAAAGTGTGGCATTTAAGCAGGTCAGACTCTTTAAAAGCTGTTTTATTTATGAGCTTTTTAAAAGAAAGTCATAGTCAATATTTGGCAGCTGTGACATTAACGAGCACCATTTTATAAGGGAGGGGGATTCATAAATATGCATAAAGATATTAGTGGGGTGTTAACAGTAAGCACCTGTCTACTTAAGCATGACAGAAGCTCTGTGACTGACTTTACAGAACACCCCCACCCCCCCTTAGGAAGCCACGGGTCCTTCTTTACTTAACATCGCCTCTCTCTGGCTGTGACAGTGCTGCAGACAATCCACATTTTTTTTTTGGGGGGGGGGGGGGCAGTATTCTTTCTGAGACGTTAACCAGAGATGGTGAAAGCTGAAGGTTAGAGTTACCAGAGGGCACACGCGCCAGCCTGCCAACCTGTTTTTCTTTTGCTACTTCTGAATCAGTGCTGCGCTGCTAAGGGTCTTGCTCAAGGACCCACACTGGCAGTCTGTGGGAAATGTACCAGGTACTTGCAACCTTCCCAGAGTACAAGCATGCTGCTCTAACCGCTAGGCCACCAACCCCCTGTGCAGTTTGGACACACGTTCTCATTCAATGGTTCGTCTTTACTTTATCACCACCTCTGGGGACCCCTTCATGACTGTTGGAAAACTATTTAATTGAACGCTCCGTGAAGCTTATCGAGAGAATGCCAAGAGTCTCCAAAGCAGTAATCGCAGCAAGGATGTGTGTATGTGTGGGGAGGGGCGGGGGGGTGGGGGGGGGGGGGGGGGGTATTTTGAAGAATCTCTAATTACATTTTTTTTTCAGTTAGTTATTTATTGTATACATTGGCTTCAAAGCATTGATGTCATCACTATGTATCTACAAAGTATATATCCCCTACCCAGAGGATAACTATATATATATATATATATATATATATATATATATATATATATATATATATATATATATATATATATATATATATATATATATATATATATATATATATATATATATATATATATATTCATCCATTTTCTGACTCACTTATCCCTCATGGGGTCTCGAGGGGTGCTGGTGCCTATCTCCAGGATTCAATGGGCGAGAGGCGGTTAGGATAGGTCGGCAGTCTGTCACAGGGCAACACAGAGACAGACAACCATTCAAGCACAGCACACACTCACACCTAAGGAATTTTTAGAGAGACCAATTAACCTAACAGTCATGTTTTTGGTCTGTGGGAGGATGCCAGAGTACCCAGAGGGAACCAATGCATGGACATGCAGAACATGCAAACTCCATGCAGAAAGACCCAGGGTAGGACCCAGACCCCTCTTGCGCTACCCACTGTGCTACTCATATATATATATATATATATATATATATATATATATATATATATATATATATATATATATATATATATATACATATATATATATGGTTTACTTTTACAGATAGTTCCTCTGGCCAGAAATGCTTCACATGTTCCTTTTCTCGGTGAGTGTTTCGCACGGGAAGATTATTGGTGCAGCAACAGCTTCTACACTGTGTTCTGTACTGTGTAACTAATCAGAGGCTTCTCTGTTGCATACAATCCACATGAGATGACGGTTTAATGATTTTGAAGTTAACGTTTTTTTGCGTAGACCACCATGATGTTGGATCAAAGGTCCGACTGGCCGTTAGCTTCAGCCTCACAGACCAACCAGTCTGGATTTATACTAAAGATGACAAGAGGGTTATACTGCAGGTGAGACACCAGCTACTTTAAACCAAGCCGTGAAAATACCTGAACTGTCCCTTTAAAACTGCACCGGTGTGACTGTGATCTGTTGACAACAAAAAGC